>NC_133657.1:148709483-148887358 GCF_009905375.1 Apium graveolens | reverse complement strand
AGATTAGAGGCTTTGGAGCTTCATCATCAGAATTTAGCTTTCTAAGCCTTTTGAGGGGCCTAGAACTCCCATTTTCAGTGTCTTTCAGAGAAGAGATCTTCTCAGCTTCTACAACACATGTTCTGATATCGGAACCAGTTCCTCATTGTCTGACTCCTCTCTCAGAACAATTCTCCTTCTCTTCTGTTGAGTCTGAGGTACTATCGTAGTCCTCTTGGGTTTGGAAGATGAAGGCTTCACCGAATGTGCTGAAGGCTGAGGTTGAGATGACTGTGATGGTTTAAAATATCCTGATGGAGTGTTGAGTAGGTTGAGGTTGAGAAGTTAGAGGGTTGATAAGAGATGGTAGGTTCTGATGGCTGTTGAGTTGGTTGTGATGTGTTTGGTGGGTTGAACATCAGGATAAGCAGTTGTGTATGTTTGTGGATCAGCATTTACCAAAATCTATTTTACTAACTGAGGAATCTGTAAGGGTCTCTGTACTTGTTTCTTAATGTTAGCATTTAACAAATCATTAAAGGACCTCTTTGCAAGCTTAAGGGTGGAATTAAATCACTGGTAGGTTGGGGTTCATCAGCACAACAAAATGTATATATAAGCTGACAGAATCTAGCAAAGTATACTACATTCCTATCCTCTGTCATCCTATCCCCTATGAAACCTAGCTCATCACTTGCAAAATCAAAATGAGTTTGATGAATAAGGGCATAACCCGATTTGTTGACTCATGATGGGAATAACATCAAAGTTGGAGCACTTATTGGCGAATGCCTTAGTGATACATCAAAGAAAAAGCTCCATTCCTTTCTGATATTTGCTCTTTTCAGTTGACCCACTTTCCCAAACTTTTCTCATAGCCCAAACTGGCCATGGAGCTGCTGTAAGATAGGATCCGCCACTGTTAGAATGTGCAACTTTCAGGTAAGTGGAGAGCTTTACGAACTGCTCCAGGAGTAACCACATGCTTGACATCTCCTGATGTGAAAACAATGCTTGGAGTACCAGTAGCACCACCATCATCAAAAAGCCCAGTTCTCCAAAATGTCAGCACTTGGTTGGCTGGAAATAGTTTGAGGTTGGTCAAAGTATACCATCTCACTATGAGCTAATAAATCTTGCACAAAGTGCAAAATCTGATGGAGCTTTAGCCTTGGTCAGGATTGCAACATAATTAGTGGGAACAAACTTGGCTCCATCAACAATTAAATCCTTGGGCGCCATCAGAAATAAGTGAGAAGTTAGAGTGCGTGTAAGGTGTTTTGAGAAAATGTCTGTAAAGAAAAACCGTCAGAAAATGTGAGAGAGAATAAGAAAAGAGAGAGAGTAGAATAAAATGAAAATAAAAGATTTGAAAATCTTTTATCTCTTTTACTTAAACACCCCACGTGACAACAGTTAATAAGAAGTGGAACAGACCTTTACACCTGTCAGACATGCAGCAGTTAAGGCAAAAGTTAATGGGCACGGTAAAAATAAGTAATAATTACATTGCACGTTCAGTTTTTTAAAAAAAACTGTTCCCACTAAACAAATGATTATTTCTGCTTTATCTCACATAAACCAATATTCTATAAAAATATGACCGTTCAAGTAATGACAAAAAATAAACCAAGTAAATAATACTACCACGTCAGCATCAGAACTTGATTCCTATCAGGATTTAAAAGTCATCAGAATATGGCTCCTTAACTTGAAAAGTGAATGTTTATTACTGTTATACTTCACACATATACTGATATGGGTACATCAGAACTTAATCATCAGAACTTTCATCAGAACTTGTCCTCAGAATTTATGCAACTGACACTTAAACTGTTCATCTAAAACAATATTTATCACCACAGTAATTTTCATCATTCATATGGAGTGTATGTGTGTGCATTAAGCTAAATATCAGACAAAGAGTAAAGTCTGATTCACTTCAGTACATCTTAGAAATAAGGCATAACTAAGAACTTTGCTTAAAATCTTGTCATTATTCTGAAGTCTACTATAGAATGAGTTTATGCATGAGTCCACCTCAACTATTTTGTGCTTATTTTATGCATCTTTTGAAATTCCTTTTTACAGTGGCTTCTCAGTGTAAGTGAGTCACAACTGCTTATCAGAATTTATGATATTATCAGAGTATTTCTCCAGTAATCAGAGAATGTGAAAAGTCACCAAGAAAATTTTATTTTGCTTTCTAATGCATATTACTTAATACCAGCAATGCACTTGGGTCTTCCCTTCCACATATACTTTTCTCTAGATCTTAAAGGAGTACCTGATATTTCTTTTCTTTTCCTTTTCTTTTGATAAGTGAGGCTTATCAGCACTTAGTACATCATCAGATTTACTAACATCAGAACCTTAACAGATAAGAAGCACTATTCTAGTTTTTGACTTAGTAATAAGATACACAAAGTAAACTTTAACCAAGCTCAATATCAGAATTTGCTTGTGTTAAAGATTTCCACATAAATAATTACTTTAAACATGTAATTATTAGTTTATTAAAGACTACTAGATCATCATCTAGCACAATGATCATCATTGGATTGAATAGTCACAGAAATATTCATATCACTATCAGAGTTTAGAAATTCACATCAGACAACAATCAGCACTTAGAAAAGTTCAAATTAAGCACAGAATACACAAAGATAGTAATATCTGTAAATACCGATCATAAAGTCTATGTATCAGAACATAAACTAAGCAGATTTAGAGAAAGAACCTGAAACCATTCCAAGTTCATTTACCAATCTTGTAAAAGTAACTTCACATAGTGGTTTGTGAAGATATCTGCTAGTTGTTGATCTGTTGGAATAAAATGCAATTCCACTGTACCTTCATCCACATGTTCCTTTATAAAGTGGTACCTAATGCTGATGTGCTTTGTCATTGAGTGTTGAACTGGATTACCTGTCATAGCAATAACACTTTGATTATCATAGTAAATAGGGATTTTAGAATATCTTAACCCATAATCCAGTAACTGATTCTTCATCCAAAGAATCTGTGCACAACATCTTCCTGCAACATGTACTCTGCTTCTGCAGTTGATGTGGAAATTGACTTATGTTTCTTGCTAAACCAAGAAACCAATCTACCTCCAAGAAATTGGCAGCTTCCACTTGTGCTTTTCCTATCAATTTGCATCCTGAAAAAATCCGCATCTGAGTAACCTATTAGCTTAAAGTCTGATTCTCTAGAATACCACAATCCTAGATCAGTTGTACCCTTAAGGTACTTGAAAATTCTTGTTAGGTCCCAATATATTTGTATAAGGGGGGGTTGAATACAAATAGTACCGTTTAATCAAATTAAATGCGGAATAAAAAAAATGAAGCAAATTCAAGTTAAAAAAATTATTATTAAACTTGAAAGGTGTTACAATAACGGTATCGTTTACAAGGAATTAATCTCAAATAAATTATTACAAATCTAGAAAAAATCCAACATGAATTTATTTCTATTTTGTAATAAAAGGATCAAATGCTAAAGCAATTGAGATTAAGTTCTAGGGATTTTGATCCGGTAGATAGTTATACAACAACAAGATAATGATTTCTAGTGGTTTGAATTTAACATTAATGACTAGAAATTAATAGGCTTGAAATGCAGTTGAGAGAGATGAAATGCTTCTGCCGTTTGTTCTTCAGGTTGTTGTTCTGTAATGAATGAGCTTCTGCTTCTGTCTTTTTAAATTCAATCAACAGAATGAATTGAACTAGCATGACTATCTGTGAGATAATCAATTGAGCTAGCAAGACAATTCTACCAGCTGATAAGACTTTCGGTATGACAGTTAAATGAACTGGCATGACAATCCCAACAGCTAGTAAGACTTCCGGTAAGACAATCAAATGAACTGGCATGACTTTCGGTATGACTATTGATTGTCATACCGATTATCATACTAGTTCAAAAGATTGTCTTGCTGAATTAATATTGAATTTAAATCAAAATCAATTCTGAAATTTATAATATTAATTCAGAATTAATTAATCAATTAATTCAATTAATCAATAAATTAATCTTTGCAGATATAATTTATTTTCTTAATTAAATTATATGACTTAATTAATTAATAGAGAATTAATACTACTCTTGAACAACAACCATTCTTCTGAAAATCTTCTGATAATTATGAATCAATTCCACCACTTCAATGTTGACACTCGATGTACTGTCTGGTTCATGAGTGACTAACTTCCGTGACGTTTCTTCATGTCTTGACTTTAATAACGTGATTTTCTTCAGATTAAGTCCCTGTAAATATTTGATACCCTGACGAGATCTCTGTCACTTGATTAAATCCACAATATTGATTTATATCACTGAGGCTTCATCAATTTCTTGAACTTCTTCCAGTGAAGTAATTTCTCAAGCTGTAGATGAACATTGATACTGAATCATTTGACATATGTTACTTGGAGAGATCTCTTTGACTGTGGATCTACTATTTACTTATTACATTCTTATTTGAGTTGAGTTAAATCCTCGAATAAACAAATAGGCTATGACATATGCCTTTCAATCCCCCCCTATTTGTTTGTTAGACAATAACAACAAATACCTAGAGGATAACTCAACTAACAAATAAGAAAAAGATATAAATAGAAATGCAAAGTAAATAGCAGAAAAGTTCTGGATTATATTTAACATTTTCCAGATTCCAAAAGAAATTTACAAGTGAATACAAGATAGATGTTCCTCTAGTCTGAACATATGAATACATTGGTCTATCTTGATTCATAAAGCTCTAAGCATATTACATTAAGTTTTGAGCTATTTGAATTCAGTGATCTTCCCTTCCAACTTTCCCTTCTTCCAATTCTAACAGCAATTCCTTGTCGAAGACACGATCCTTTTCTGTAGAGAGACTGCCTGGTTTGACTGGTTGAACCCTGACTGAACTTAGCTTATTCTTAAACTGATTGTACCTTTTGATGTTCTTTTCACAGTAAGCTTGAATCAGATCAGCAGCTTGAGTTTTCAACATGGATGAGTATCCGGCAGTTCTTAAGTGATGTTCCATCCAGACAAGATGCTTAGCAGAGTAGTCTTTAAGAGATTATGCATCGAGATGGCAGATTGAAGACAGTTAGACTTAAAGAATCTTACCTGATGAGGATTGTTGACCACTTGATAACTAGCCCTGCTGGCAAACTCTTTGAGCCTTTCTCGAAGAACTTCATTCAATTCTGAGCTTCTTTTTACTTTGTTGACTAGAACCCAAATCTCAGATAAAGAACGATTCTCAAACAAGTGAAGTGATACTTTGAAAGATCCTTCATTATGACAATATACAGAGATACTCATTTCATTTAAAGATCTGTCAAAGGCAGCTGTGATCCTTGAGACTTCAGTCTTGATAGCATCCATGTACATGTCATTGTTTGGATTAGAGATTTCCAGCTTGTCGAGAAGGTGTAGAAATAGCCTATCATTGTTTGTGCTCAGCTGAGGCATATCAAGTACTCTCCTAGCTTCATCCCATTTTACACCAATCTTCAAATTTACATCTCTCCTCCTTTCTTCAGCTTTGATGTCATGAAGACGTTGCTTTTCAAGAGTTTCTGTTCGTTGGATTTCCTTCCTCATGTCAATGATCTGATATATCTTTTGAAGTTCAACTTCTTTTCTCTTCAACTCCGACTGCTCTTTCTGGAACTCTTTCTCAAAGACATGGTCCACTGATGCTTCCTCTTCCCAGTCTTCAAAATGACTTTCCTCTTCAGCTTCAAAGATACCAACTTTATCTTCCATGACTGGTTCAATGGTAACAGTTGGAACATTAAGAATGTCAAAGTCATCCTGTTCTCCACTATAGTATTCATCATCAGCCTTCCTTGTCCCTCCAACATCAGAATCTTGAACTTTTTCTTTTCCACTTCTCCCCTGTTTCTCCCCCTTAGTTGAGGAATCCTCCACAGCTTTACCTTGAGACCCCGCATGACCTCCATTTCCTCCAGAGCCCGAGCCTCCACCAGACGACCCTTCAAAGAAAATCCTTTGCTCTTCATTCGGACAGTGAGAATTTTTTATCATTGCGTATAAGTGATTCATCCCTTCGTCGAGATGTATCATGCCCCTTTCTATCCTCAAGAATCTGTTGAGGTCCAGTGAGTGGTTTCGTGTCAATCAGATCTTCAAGAGACTTCACTCTAGTATGGATAGAGCAGAAGTTTGAAATGTCTTTAACTGATAAAGTTGGAGATGCCTGAATGGAGTTAAGCTTTGGTACAACAGTGGACTTCAAATCTGATATCTCAGTCCTGATGAGTGCCAGCTGATTATTGACAGAGGTGGAAGAAGAAGACCGTTCAACCACTTGTGCTTTGAATTTTTGAGTCTCAGCCTGACTTTGAGCAAGTTGTTCTTTCAGAGCAGCAATTTGAGCTAACAGGTTGTCAGTGTTTGTGTCTGTGTGTGCGCTCACCTGAATATCTCTCGTATCTGTTTCACTCAACTCACGTGCTTGTGTATCTCTCAATATAATTGCTCGTGAGGAGCCTTCCTGTTACTGATCTTCTGTACCTGCAAGCGAAATCACCCTAGCCTCTTCAAGAGAGGTCAGTGGTGGTGCAATGGGAATTCGCAAGTCCCGATCCTCAGTCAAATCTATCTTTTCATGTGAAATAGATGTCTGAATTGCTTCAGGGATAGAATGACCGAGTTGCCCTTCACTTTCTCCAGATAAATCTGCGAGTGAAGAATGCCGTGAGGGAGCCAGAGGTGTTGGTTCTGGGAGGGGAGAAAACGACTCTATTAGAGGTGGCTGAGAGTCAGATTTTCCCTCGGAAGTATGTGACTGCTCTTCTGCCGTAAGTATGGCAGGCACTATAACCGACTCAACGTGCACTCCTCTCTCGGTGTCCTGAGTATCATCTATGGGTATGTATGCTTCCATTGTGAGTAATGGAAGTGTGCTTGACTCAGTACAAGATGCCATGGCCCTATGGCGAATTTCAATAGATTCATCCTGTTGAGAGAATGTCTCTAGAAATTGTTCATTGGCCATTTCAAAGTCCATGTCCTGTTGGGAGGACATGGATGGGCTTTCAGATGCCTCAGTAAATGTTCTTCTTTTCTTGGGAGGAGGCAGTGCTGAGGGTTCATTCACATCCAACAACATACTACTTCCTACTAACCTTCTCGGTAATATTTTAGACAGTGGGGGAGAGCTTGAGACAGGTTGAGACTCTGTGTTTCGCTCTATGACCTGGGATTGAAGCTGCGGTTCTACAACTTCATGGTCAGCCCTATCAACCACTGGGGATTGGTAAAGGAATGAAGGTGGCCATGAAAGCAGATACAAGTACTGGAACTTGCATGAATTTGAAGGAAGTGTCTTGGCGTGTGTAGATCTTTTTGCTTACGGGAGGGGGTTCAGCTACTGATGAGTTAGCAAAAAGAGCCTTATACTCAGGTGTGAGAAGATGTTCTGCTATAAGCATGAGAAAGCGAGCGTAATAGCAAGAAACCCTACGATTTGTGGAATGATCACGCTTAGCTGAAATGAGACGTCTCAGAAGAATGGGTAAACAACCGCAAGACCAATATACTGCAGAGTGGAAGTGATGTTTTGAAAATTTGATTTAGTGCAGTTGGCAAACACTTTAGAAAGTGTATCAAAGAAAATGTCCCATTCAGAAACCAAATTGGATTTAGAAAGTTTAGTTAAATTAATCACCCCCTGATAGTTAAAAGCATGGAAAAAATTTGAAATGTCATCTTCAGAGGGTAAATTACAGAAATTGTCCATTGGAAAATTTAACGCTCGATTAATGACTGTTTCATCAACTACATACTGTGTGTTGGCCACGGTGAATGAAAAAGAGTTAGAATCAGCGGCCACAGTAGAGGTTGTGCAAATCAGTCTAAGCAGATCGACATTTAATAGAACATTTGATTTAATAGCAGAGCTAACAATCGAATGGTCATTTAAGAATCTAATCCACGGCTTAAATTTTTCCACATTACACTTTTCTGGATTAAAATAACCAACATGATTATGCTAGACAATTTGGAAATTTTGAGCCATTTAAAAAATTCAATAAAACACACAATTTCAGAATTTTAAGAATTAAATTAAGAGAAATTCGAATTAAAAATAATTAATAATCCGAATTAATTTAATTATATCCCAATTTTTTTAAAAAAGTATATCTTGTTGATTTTTGTCCCACAAACACACTTTAAAAAACAGATTTTATACGCACCTAATAACACAATAAAGTCACTATTTTTTTAATACTGAAACAAAACGGGCAGCACTTCTGTATATATACACGCGTATGTATATATCACAGAAGTGGAGTTTTGTGAAGCTGAGTAAAAACTCGAGCGAAAAAAGTAACAATGACGATGGAGGTTTTTAATTGATTGAAGCCGAGAGAGAAAGAAACTAAACTGATTGATTGAGAGAATTTGTTTAAGAGAATGAGTTGCGAATTGACTGGAAATGACAATCTATACAAACGCAAAAACTATTAAGTAGGACAACTGGTATGACAATCGAGGATAGTCATACCGATTGTCTTACCGATTGTCATACCAGGAAAAACAAAACAAAAAAAAATTAAAAACAAAACAAATAAAACAACAAAAAAATGATTTAGTATAACTGGTATGACAATCCGAGATGGTCTTACCGATTGTCATACCGATAGTTATAGTAGACAAACCTTAGGAATATAACACGAATAAACCAGAAAGACAATCGGATTGTCATACCGATTGTCATTCTAGTGCAAAAATAAATATAGAAATATAAAATAAGTTTTATAACTGGCATGAAAATTGATTGTCATACTGATTGTCATGCCAGTATAAAACTATACTGAATAATTTTAAACTAAGCACTGTTAAACTACAATGACTTTCAGCAAGACAATTGTAATAGTCTTGCCGATGTCATTGTAGTTACAAGACAATTACAGTTACAAAAACACAGAATTCAGAAAATAATTACAGAAAACTGAACTAAAGACTAATAAAAATGGCAGAAAATATTTACAAAATTAAAATATTTCATAGATAATTATATTTTCAGTCCAAAAATAGATTTTTTTTTGAATTTTAGCAAATAAAATTCATAGAAAAATATTTTTAGAGAAAATAAAATATTCTGAGATATAATAAAATTAACAAGTTGAATAAATAAATAAGATAAGATAATAACAATTACATAGAATTAAGCAATAATTATGGTAAATATGATAAAATAAATTTACAAATGAATTTTTCATTCATGAAAAATTCATTTGTAAATTCATTCAAGAACAGATTTCAGATATTAACAAGTTTAATCACTAAAGCTATTCAACATACCCAATTTACCAACTAATCTAGTAAATGTGGATTCATCAAGAGGTTTAGTGAAAATATCTGCTATTTATTCTTCTGTTGGAACAAAAAATAGTTCAACAGTACCATTCATGACGTGCTCTCTAATAAAATGATATCTGATGTCATTGTGCTTGGTCCTTGTGTGCTGCACAGGGTTGTTGGTGATGGCTATTGCACTTGTATTGTCACATAGAATAGGGATTTTGTTAAACACGGAGCCATAGTCCCGTAGCTGATTCCTAATCCATAATATTTGAGCACAGCAACTTCCAACAGCAATATATTCAGCCTCGGCTGTTGAGTTGGAAACTGTTTGCTGTTTCTTGCTGTACCATGAGACTAGCCTGCTACCAAGGAATTGACAACTCCCTGAGGTGCTTTTCCTATCAACAACACTTCCTGCGTAATCTGAATCTGTATATCCGACAAGGTTAAAACCAGATTCTTTAGGGTACCAAATACCTAGATTTGGTGTTCCCTTAAGATATCTCAAGATTCGTTTAACAGCAATGAGATGAATATCTCTAGGATCCGCTTGGAACCTTGCACATAAGCATGTAGCATACATAATATCTGGTCTACTTGTAGTAAGATAGAGTAACGATCCAATCATACCTCTGTAGCTTGTGACATCTACCTTAATGGAGTTTTCACATGGTCCAAGCTTGACAGCTGTAGATGACGGAGTCCTTGCTGATGCAGAATCCTCTAGATTGTACTTTTTGAGGAGTTCCTTGATATACTTGGATTGACAAATAAATATTGCATCTAACCTTTGATTTACTTGTAATCCAAGAAAGAACTTCAGCTCTCCCATCATGCTCATTTCAAATTTGTTGTGCATTAACTTAGCAAGTCTCTTACAGAGACTATCATTAGTAGACCCAAATATTATATCATCCACATAGACTTGGACTAATATAGTATCATTTTTATGCTTTTTGGAAAAGAGAGTTTTGTCTATGACACCCCTAGTAAAGTCATTTTCAATAAGAAATTCAGAAAGAGTGTCATACCATTTTCTCGGAGACCGTTTGAGACCATAGATAGCTTTGAAAAGAAAGTAGACATAGTCCAAATGATCTGGATCTTCAAAACCACGAGGTTGCTCTACATACACTTCTTCATCCAGCTTTCCATTCATAAATGCACTCTTGACATCCATTTGATAAACTTTAAAGTTCGATAATGCTGTGAATGCCAGAAATATCCTGATGGCCTCTAGTCAAGCCACTGGAGCATATGTTTCATCATAATCAATGCCTTCAGCTTGAGAATACCCTTTAGCTACCAGTCTTGCTTTGTTCCTTGTAACCACACCATCTTCATCTAGTTTATTCCTGAATACCCACCGAGTACCAACATAATTCTTGTGTGTAGGTCTAGGTACCAGTTTCCAGACTTGTTGATGTTTAAACTGATTGAGTTCATCTTGCATAGCAATCACCCAATCTGGATCAGTCAGTGCTTCTTCAATCTTCTTAGGTTCAATCTCAGAAAGAAATTCTGAGAACAAACATTCATTTTGAGTAGCACGTCTAGTTCTGACTCCAACATCTGGATCACCAATAATCAACTCAAAAGGATGAGCTTTATTCCAGACAGTCTGTCTTGGAAGATTTGATCTTGATGATTCACCTCGAAATACATTGGGATGTTGTGTCCTACTAGTTGATCCTTCAGCATCTCCCCCTGAGTTGTTGTCAGGTTGACTTGATGATTCTTCGTCAGTAGCAGTGATATCTCCATTGTTGCCAATGTTTCCATCACCATTACCTTGAGTATCATCATGATTAACATGTTCTTCACCAGCAACAACCTCAGGTTTTTGATCATGTTCTGATTCTGAATCTGACATATCATCAAACTTCAGTTTCTCAAAAGGATCTTCAGTTTGGATACTAGGGAGTTTAGTGTCATCAAATGTAACATTGATACTTTCAGTTACTTTGAGTTGATCAATGATATACACTTTGTATGATCTTGTTCCATATCCAACAAAAATACCCTCATATGCCTCTGCCTCGAATTTACCACGACGATCATCTCCATCATTGAGCACGAAGCATCTGGCACCAAATACATGAAAGCATTTGATAGAAGGTTTCTGTTCATTCATAATCTCATAAGGAGTTTTCATGAAGTCTTTGTTGATTAGAGTTCGATTCTGAGTATAACATGTAGTATTGACAGCTTCAGCCCAAAAGTACATTGGAAGACCTGATTCACTTAACATAGTTCTTGCAGCTTCAATCAATGTACGATTCTTCCTTTCTACCACTCCATTTTGCTGAGGGGTTCTAGGAGCTAAAATTTTTTTGGTAATCCCTTTGTCTGTACAGAATCCATTGAGAAGTGAATTCTTGAATTCTGTTCCATTATCTGACCTTATTGCTCTAACAGGGACATTAGAATCTAACTCGATCAACTTGATATGATCAATCACAACTTGTGGTGTTTCATCCTTAGAGTGAAGGAATAAAAACCACGTATACTTGGAATAGTCATCAACGATCACAAGACAGTAACACTTCTTTGACATCGAAAGAACATTAACTGGTCCAAACAAATCCATGTGCAATAATTGAAGAACACCAGTTATGGAGGATGTGGCGCCCTCCAAACCCGGGTCAGAAGTTTGGGGTCCACACACACACCTTAATTATAACCTGCTTATAACAATAATAAAGATAATAATAATATATGCAGTGACCCTACTTACCAACCACCATGGACCGCAACAGGTTAAAGTATGCACACAAGCCACACACACACTAATATATTACAAACCGTTCGAATCCCAACTATTTCAAACTCAAACTGAGTATTAAACATTATTACAAACTTTTACAAACTTAAATTATTCCAAAAGAAGCCTACTAGCTCAGTTTCCTCAACCTGAACCCCTAGCTCTCGCGCTGGACTGGGGATCCTCTTTACCAACTGGTTCCTTTTTAACTGGAAAGAATATAAACAACATTGCACAAGTCACAATGACAAAACTGAGAATAATGATCATCAGATGAATATGGTTATGATATCAAGTGAATAATGGATTATGATTTAGAATTTGATATTATACTTTTAATTTAAAAACCAAGGTTAGGCTGCTGATCAGTCACGCACTAACCCCGAGCAAGGCACACAGCATTGCTCTAACTACTGGATCCAAGGCACACATTGGCCTAACTTGACCATTATATGGTCTGACCACGAATCTGGTCCACAATTTTATAAAAACAATCCAATTCTAACATAATAACAGAATATGCAATAATTAACAATAACCGAAATCATTAACAACAATAAATGTTTAACAATGAAAGGGTTTAAATCCTTGTAAGGATCAACAAGGTACTTTCAAAGCTTGAATGCTGGGTATTGAAAGAATTGGATAACAAAGGAAACAATGTTTCATGGTTTCAAGGATTTGGTCTTTCAAAGCATAAGATATCATGTATTGAGTATATAATAATTCAGTTCAGTGTCTGGTATTTAGTTTGTATGTATTTGTGTAGTAGTATCGTAGATTTGTGGTTCTTGTTTGGGTATACAATAATCAATGGATTAGAAAGAATATGGTTCATAGCTCAAGAACAATAACTGAAATCAGGATTTAGGTTTCCGTGCTTCAAAGCACTTACAATGTCAACAAGACTATCAAGAATTACAATATCTCGAGAAAGTTCAGAACACTTGCCTGATATTAGCTTACTATCCTGCACTTGCTTTCAATCACAATCGTCTTACTCCTCAACTACCTGTTTCCCTTTCCTATGCCTTGCCTCTTCTGCTCACATATCATAAGCATCTATCAATCATCAACTCATAGGATTCTATTCAACACATACTTCTATCTACCCTTCGTTTTACCCAAATCCGATTAACGGATTGAAATCTATGCAATAACCAAGTAAACACCGAATATATAGACCGATAGTTAAACAACAGGTCACGTATAACACATAATACATCACGTAATCAATGACATATCATTTATAAAGAAGTCTCGGGTCATAAATATGCTTTCGGGTATTTAAAATGATTTTTAAAACATTTTTCGGAATTAAAACGATTCGTTGGATTAATTTCGGGTTAGTAAACAGGGTTCGGTTGGCCAATTCTGGTTCCGAAACAATTTTAGAATAATCATCGAGCCTTGGAAATAATTTAGAATAATATTTTAAAGCTCGAAACTATTTTTCGGAATTTTTAAATCATTTTTAAATAATTAAATCTAATTAAATAATTAATTAAAAATCAATTAATAATTAATTAAATCAATTAATCAATTAATTTTCGAATGAATTGACCAATTAATCAATTAGAAATTAACTGAAATTAATTAACTAATTAATTCAGATTTATTTGTGAATTAAAAATAATTTTCAGAATTAAAATAATAATTTTTTAGAATTTTCAGAAATTAAAAACGAATTTTTATAATAAAAATAAATAGGAAATATGATTTTTAAACATTTTATAAACAGGAATCCTAAATTTGCAAAGTCTGGAAACTACAGGGACCAAACTGCATCGTTTTCAAAACTGCAGGGACCAAACTGTAATTTTGCAGTCCAGTCGCCGGAAAAAGTCGGGGGTGGCCGGAGAAGACGTTCCCGGCGTCCTCATCCCACCAACACCTCCAGATCAACACTACACAATACCAGGAACTTGTTCATGCATTCAAAACATTCTAATCATCCCTGTTCTGGCCGGAAATTGGCCAAGAACATCGCCGGTTTCCGGCGAACATCGCAAATCTTTAAAACACAACTCCCTTCGATTCAAGCATCCTCTGTTAACGAGCTATATATCAATCGATTGCAAATTTTATAAGGAACACAACCCACTATAAATCAAAAGCTAATAACCCCTGAATCAAAAACCCCCAAATTTCAATTGAAAACATTCATACGGGTTATAAACCCTAATTTTGAAAATCGAAAATTAAACTCAAATTTGAACATGTTATTGAACTCCAAATCAGACGTATGACATATGAAAATCATCAGGAAAACAAGCTCTACAACATGCAATCATCAAATCATACAAACAATCATCCGAACAAAAAATCATATTTTTAATAAAATAAATACGAAAATAAATAAATTTTTAGAAAAATAACCTTGATTTCTGCAGTGAAACCAAGCTCAGAATCTGATAGAACACCTCAAATCCTTCGTTTTGGTTACTCAAGCTTTAAAAACAGAGATCGGTAACGCTTTCATTTTGCTGTTTGATTCTTAGAACAGTTTATGTAATTAGGGTTTTTCTCTGAAAATTATATAATTAACTATCTGCAAATGATTTTGATACGAAATAAAATACGGTAAAAGGCTATTTATAATTATGGAAAATTAGTATCCCGTTGGATCATTCCGGATATAAAACGGTACGTTTATTTGTAAAAACTGATCCAAGCGGTATCGGTTTTCGGGATAATTATCCAAATCAGTTGTACTGCGGTCTTGGTCTCAGCGCCTGGTTACACGTATTACGAAGTAATAATTGGGATATTTTAATAAAAATCTCCCGTTTATCGAGAATACGGGTTTTATTGATTTACCGAAATGAATATTGTATCGAAAATGTTGCGCCGGGACCCGCGTTGGACAAACCGTAAGCCGGATCGAAAAAGTCGAAACATGGAAAATGCTCGGAATATTACAATTAGGTTAGAAAGGAGTTCTCGAAAGAGTTTCGGGTTCCAAAAATGTAACAACGGTTGACGTCGGTTGGTTCCCGTTTTTATAAAATAGATTTTAATTACCCGGAAAAAGATTTTAGAAATTTCATATGATTCTTATAAATTCATAAACCAACATAAAAATAATTAGGAAGATATGACAATTATCTATATTTTATTTTGGACATATAAAAATTAAAATACTCAATTAATATTATTTTTGGAATATTCAAATACAGATAACACTTAACAATTAACTCACAGAATAGATACTGGGCACACATATTAATATCAAAAATAATTACACGATATATCCCGGATATTACATCCTTCCCCCTTAAAAGGATTCTGTCCTCAGAATCTCCTAAGAAAACAAATGAGGGTACTTTTCTCTCATATCACTTTCTAACTCCCAAGTTGACTCTTCAACCTTTGGGTTTCTCCACAATACTCTTACTAACTTTACCATTTTATTTCTCAATACTTTCTCTCTTTCTTCTAGAATCTCTATCGGACTCTCTACATATGATAAATCTGCCTGAAGCTCTATTGGCTCATATTCTATTATATGCCTGGAGTCTGGATTATATTTCTTAAGCATCGATACATGAAAAACATTGTGAATGTGCTCCATGTACGGAGGTAACGCCAATTCGTAAGCTACTTTGCCAACGCGCTTTAGGATCTCAAAAGGTCCGACATATCTTGGGCTTAGCTTCCCTTTCTTTCCAAACCTCGTTAGTCCTTTCCATGGTGATACTTTCAGTAATACCAAGTTTCCTTCTTCAAATTCCATGTCTTTCCTTGATTGGTCTGCATATTTCCTCTGACGATTTTGAGCGGCTATTAATCTTTTCTGGATAAGTTCAACAACTTCCTTTGTCTGCTGTACCAGTTCAGGTCCAAGTATCTTGCGTTCTCCTACTTCGTCCCAATATATTGGAGATCTACATTTACGTCCATAAAAGGGCTTCATAGGGTGGCATTCCAATGCTGGCATGATAACTGTTGTTGTAAGCAAATTCTACCAGGGGTAAATGTTCATCCCAACTTCCTTTGAAATCAATAGCACAAACACGTAACATATCCTCGATTGTCTGGATCGTTCTTTCACTTTGGCCATCCGTTTGGGGTGATAAGCTGTAATCATATTCAGTCTTGTTCCCAAACATTCTTGAAAACTCTTCCAGAATCTTGAATTAAACCTTGGATCTCGATCAGATACGATAGACACTGAAACTCCATGACGAACTACAATTTCTTTTAGGTACATATGGACCAACTTGTCGAGCGAAAATCTTTTATTTATAGGCAGAAAATGAGCTGACTTGGTAAGTCTATCCACTATAACCCAAATGGCATCATGATTAGCCCTTGTCCTTGGTAATCCAACTATGAAATCCATGGTAATATGTTCCCACTTCCACTCTGGAATTTCCAATGGTTGTAGCAATCCGCTTGGTCTCTGATGCTCTGCTTTAACTCTACGACAGGTATAGCATTTGCTAATTCATTCCGCAATTTCCCTCTTCATATCTGGCCACCAATAATTCTTCTTTAAATCTCTGTACATTTTGGTACTCCCTGGATGGATGGAATATCTTGAACTATGTGCTTCTTGTAAAATTTCATTCTTTAACTCCGTCACTGGTGGAATCCAGATTTTAGATGAAAATCTCAAAATGCCTTGATCATCCTTCTGCGTGCATAATTCTTCACCTACCAAACGATTTATATCTTGATCCATTACATCTTTCTGACATTTCTTTATTTTCTCCAACAACTCCGGCTGGAAAGTCATACTATACACTTTCGCTTTCTCAGGTTTGCAAACTCTAATTTCCAATTCCAATTTCTGAAATTCCTTATATATATCTTCAGGTACTGATAACTCATTTAACTTTTCCTTCCGACTTAATGCGTCTGCCACCACGTTCGCCTTACCGGGATGATAATTAATCGAGCAATCATAATCCTTGATCAATTCTAACCATCTCCTTTGCCTCATATTAAGTTCCTTTTGGGTAAATATATATTTCAAACTTTTGTGATCCGTGAAAATCTCACACTTTTCTCCATACAAATAATGTCTCCAAATCTTCAAAGCAAAAACTATAGCTGCTAGCTCCAAGTCATGAGTAGGATACTTTTGTTCGTGTGGTTTCAATTGCCTTGACGCATACGCAATCACCTTGTCGTGCTGCATAAGAACACATCCTAATCCTTTGTAGGAAGCATCGCTATAAATTACGAAATTCCCTTGATCGTCTGGAAGTGACAAAACAGGTGTCGTGATTAATCTCCACTTCAACTCCTGGAAACTTTCTTCGCA
Organism: Apium graveolens; assembly: GCF_009905375.1. Classification (NCBI taxonomy): domain Eukaryota; kingdom Viridiplantae; phylum Streptophyta; class Magnoliopsida; order Apiales; family Apiaceae; genus Apium; species Apium graveolens. The sequence continues at coordinate 148,869,995 of NC_133657.1, read as the reverse complement.
CTTGTCATTCCATATAAACTTTTCATTCTTTCGTGTAAGCTTTGTTAATGGTGTTGCAATTCTTGAGAAATTCTGAACGAATCGTCGATAATATCCTGCCAATCCCAAGAAACTTCTTACCTCAGTGGGTGTTCTCGGTCTTTCCCAATTCGTAATTGCCTCGATCTTTGTCGGGTCCACTTTGATCCCTTCGTTACTGACTATGTGTCCTAAGAACTGAACTTCCTGTAGCCAAAACTCACACTTTGACAATTTAGCATATAACTTCTTTTTCCTTAAAATTTCCAAAGCTGTCCTTACATGTTCCGCATGATCCTCCTCCGTCTTTGAATAGATCAAAATATCGTCTATAAATACTATAACGAACTTGTCCAAATATTCCTTGAAAATTCTGTTCATCAGGTCCATAAACGCTGCTGGGGCGTTGGTCAATCCAAAAGACATCACTAAAAACTCGTAATGCCCATACCTTGTTCTGAAAGCTGTCTTTGGTATATCTTCTGGTTTAATCTTTAGTTGATGATATCCCGATCTTAAATCGATTTTGGCGAAATACTTGGCTCCCTTCAATTGATCAAACAAATCATCAATTCTGGGTAACGGATACTTATTCTTAATCGTCAATTTGTTGAGCTCCCTATAGTCGATGCACAGTCTCATGCTTCCATCTTTCTTCTTGACAAATAATACCGGTGCACCCCACGGGGATACACTGGGTCTAATTACTCCTTTCTCTAACAGCTCTTGCAATTGCTTTGCTAATTCTTTCATCTCAACGGGCGCCATTCTATACGGGGCCTTGGATACTGGTTCTGTTCCAGGTGCTAAATCGATTGCAAATTCAATTTCTCTATCTGGAGGAAGTCCTGGCAATTCGTCGGGAAATATGTCTGGAAATTCATTCACTACTGGGATATCTTCAAGTTTTGCTGGCTCCAGACTTCTATCAATCACATATGCTACGAAATGCTCGCATCCTTGCCGGAGTAACTTCTTGGCTTGAATCATCGTTAAGAACTTCTTTACCTGCTTCTGTCCCTTGAACGTTACTATTCTTTCGTCTTGCGTTTTCACCATTACTTTCTTATTTCGACAATCTATCTGAGCATCATGCTTAGATAACCAATCCATTCCTAATATAACGTCAAATTCTCCTAACTTAAACGGTATCAAATCTACACAAAACTTACTACCAGAAATCTCAATCTCACAATTCCCACAAACTTGGTTAACAGTTACACGTTCTCGATTTGCTAATTCCACAGTCATTATTTCATTTAAATACCCAATTGGACAATTTAACTTACTAACAAAATCTTGTGAAATAAACGATCGAGTTGCTCCCGAATCTATTAACACTTTGGCACATAAAAAATTCATATTAAGCGTACCTGCCACGACATCCGTATCCTGGATCGCATCCTTCACCGACATGTCAAAAACTCTAGCCCTTGGAGTCTCATTCACTGTTAGGGTAGATCCCATAATCCTTAATGCATTACTGACTGGGGCTGGTGTCTTGCAATCCCTGGCCATATGTCCTGGGTTCCCACATTTAAAGCATGTAAATCCAATGACTGGAACTTTCACTGCTGGATTCCGGATAGGTTGATCCTTATTTGCTGGCTCTCTTGCTGGCTGATTTCGACACTCCCTCGAGTAGTGCCCTTTCTGGTTGCATTTAAAACATACCACGTTCAACTTGTTACAAACTCCTCCATGCTTCTTTCCATAAACTTGACAATCTGGAAAAGTTAATCTCAATTGATTCGGCTGATTCACATTAGCTGGACGGTTGCCCTGGCCTCCGTCTCCTGCATTTTGTCTTCTGAAATTAAAATTTCTCCCTGGCTGAAACTTGCCTTTCTTAAAGTTTGAAAACTTCCCTGTTTGTGACTGACCCTCACTTCCCTCAACTTTCCTTTTCTTGCTTTCTTTATCTTTCTGGAACATCTCACTCTCTGTCTCTGCGATCATAGCCTTCTGTACAACTCCTGCATAGGTATCCAATTCAAAAATGGCTACCTTCTCTCTGATCCATGGTTTCAAACCTTGCTGGAATCTTTTAGCTTTCTTCCTATCAGTATCAACATACGACGGCACATACCTTGACAATTCCTCAAATTTACCCTCATAATCTGTTACCGACATATTCCCTTGCTTTAACTCTAAAAACTTCAGCTCCATTTGATCCTGAACAAACTGAGGAAAATACTTTTCTAAAAACAATTCCTTGAACCTTTACCAACTAATAACATCTGTGCCTTCCAATGTCTTCACCATTTCCCACCAATAGGTGGCCTCATTCTTCAGATAGTAACTTGCAAACTCAACCTTCTGTTCTTCCTTTACTTTCACTAAGGCAAAAGCCTTCTCTATTTCCTTTAACCACACATTTGCTTCAATTGGCTCTAAGGAACCCTTGAATTCTGGTGGGTTTACTTCCTGAAAAGTTTTGAAAGTTACCTGGGGATTGGTCTGTCTCTGCTGTTGTTGTGCCAGGTGAACTGTTTGTTGGGCCAAGATTTAAAGAATCTGGGTTATTGCTGGGTCCATGGGTCCTGGATTCACATTCTGGGTTGTATCATCTTGGTTATTATTGTTGTTGGTGTCTTCATTCTGGGTGTTGGTGCGGGTATTTCTTTTGGGAGGCATTTTCTGTAAAGAATCAATCAATTTATTTAGCTTTTGAATCAAATATTTGCATAAAAGAAAAGTTTTGTAAAACGGGAATATCTCTTTTTGAAAACAGTTGTAACTAAGTAAATTGCATGCTTCTTTACAGAATATAAACAGTTATGGAAAATAGGGTACATGGTATCACAGGGTATAACTGGTGCAATAAAATAAATGACAGTGCTGGGAAGGAAAAAGGTACTGATATATATAGATCAAAAGTTTTAGGGTAGTACAAGCGTAAAGACGCTTCGAAAGTAAAAGCAAAAAGGGTACAGCAACCTACTCACTAATCAGCATCGCTAGTCTATAAATACAACTCAAAAGTCTACTGATACATACCACACACTACTGTACATACTATATAACCCTACAACACTGCTCAGCATCTTCATCTCAAAATCTCTAACTCAGCTCCAAGGAAACTCTGGTCCTGCCAGCCTCTCAAAGTCCTCCATCACCTCAGTAGCCCTGCCCATCAGTGCATCAGGGCCTCTGCCAGGTAGTGTAGCTCCATGTAACCTAGCCTCAAGAACCCTCTGTGTCACATGAATCTCCTCTCGAAGCTCCCTCACACCACGATTAACATCTGTAGTCCTGATGATATGCTGTAACTCTCTAATCTGAGCCAACAAGGAATCACGCTCCAATAGAAGAGCCTCATACCGGTAATAAGGAACTGGGGGCAATGTAGACTGGAATGGGGCACTCGCTACTGAATGCCCAGTGGAATCTGAATCAGCTGGTGGGGGTCTTCTGACAGGTGGCCTCATGCCTGGAGGTGGACTAGCCTGTAGTGGTACGGGCTGCAACACCGGTGGAGGTAGCATAGCCAATGCTGGTGGAATCACAGGACGTGGATCCGAAAACGGCACTCCAACTGAAGGCTCTGAGTGATCAGCTGATACGAGAATAAAAGAGTCGGCCATCTCTGCTATCTGAAATCATATCATAATATAAGAATCTCGTACCACGACGCAAACTATACTAATACCGGTTGTACCATAACACTCAACCTCTCGACGTTCTATCATCCTATACCTTACTTCTAATCCTATCCCTCTACCCATTCCCGTCAACCTAGGCTTGTGTCAGTGACTTATAACCTGTAGCTCTGATACCAAACCTGTGGCGCCCTCCAAACCCGGGTCAGAAGTTTGGGGTCCACACACACACCTTAATTATAACCTGCTTATAACAATAATAAAGATAATAATAATATATACAGTGACCCTAATTACCAACCACCACGAACCGCAACAGGTTAAAGTATGCACACAAGCCACACACACACTAATATATTACAAACCGTTCGAATCCCAACTATTTCAAACTCAAACTGAGTATTAAACATTATTACAAACTTTTACAAACTTAAATTATTCCAAAAGAAGCCTACTAGCTCAGTTTCCTCAACCTGAACCCCTAGCTCTCGCGCTGGACTGGGGATCCTCTTTACCAACTGGTTCCTTTTTAACTGGAAAGAATATAAATAACATTGCACAAATGAGCTACTAGCTCAGCAAGTCACAATGACAAAACTGAGAATAATGATCATCAGATGAATATGGTTATGATATCAAGTGAATAATGGATTATGATTTAGAATTGGATATTATACTTTTAATTTAAAAACCAAGGTTAGGCTGCTGATCAGTCACGTACTAACCCCGAGCAAGGTACACAGCATTGCTCTAACTACTGGATCCAAGGCACACATTGGCCTAACTTGACCATTATATGGTCTGACCACGAATCTGGTCCACAATTTTATAAAAACAATACAATTCTAACATAATAACAGAATATGCAATAATAAACAATAACCGAAATCATTAACAACAATAAATGTTTAACAATGAAAGGGTTTAAATCCTTGTAAGGATCAACAAGGTACTTTCAAAGCTTGAATGCTGGGTATTGAAAGAATTGGATAACAAAGGAAACAATGTTTCATGGTTTCAAGGATTTGGTCTTTCAAAGCATAAGATATCATGGATTGAGTATATAATAATTCGGTTCAGTGTCTGGTATTTAGTTTGTATGTATTTGTGGAGTAGTATCGTAGATTTGTGGTTCTTGCTTGGGTATACAATAATCAATGGATTAGAAAGAATATGGTTCATAGCTCAAGAATAATAACTGAAATCAGGATTTAGGTTTCCGTGCTTCAAAGCACTTGCAATGTCAACAAGACTATCAAAAATTACAATATCTCGAGAAAGTTCAGAACACTTGCCTGATATTAGCTTACTATCCTGCACTTGCTTTCAATCACAATCGTCTTACTCCTCAACTACCTGTTTCCCTTTCCTATGCCTTGCCTCTTCTGCTCACATATCATAAGCATCTATCAATCATCAACTCATAGGATTCTATTCAACACATACTTCTATCTACCATTCGTTTTACCCAAATCCGATTAACGGATTGAAATCTATGCAATAACCAAGTAAACACCGAATATATAGACCGATAGTTAAACAACAGGTCACGTATAACACATAATACATCACGTAATCAATGACTTATCATTTATAAAGAAGTCTCGGGCCATAAATATGCTTTCGGGTATTTAAAATGATTTTTAAAACATTTTTCGGAATTAAAACGGTTCGTTGGATCAATTTCGGGTTAATAAACAGGGTTCGGTTGGCCAATTCTGGTTCCGAAACAATTTTAGAATAATCATCGAGCCTTGGAAATAATTTAGAATAATATTTTAAAGCTCGAAACTATTTTTTGGAATTTTTAAATCATTTTTAAATAATTAAATCTAATTAAATAATTAATTAAAAATCAATTAATAATTAATTAAATCAATTAATCAATTAATTTTCGAATGAATTGACCAATTAATCAATTAGAAATTAACTGAAATTAATTAACTAATTAATTCAGATTTATTTGTGAATTAAAAATAATTTTCAGAATTAAAATAATAATTTTTTAGAATTTTCAGAAATTAAAAACGAATTTTTATAATAAAAATAAATAGGAAATATGATTTTTAAACATTTTATAAACAGGAATCCTAAATTTGCAAAGTCTGGAAACTACAAGGACCAAACTACATCGTTTTCAAAACTGCAGGGACCAAACTGCAATTTTGCAGTCCAGTCGCCGGAAAAATTCGGGGGTGGCCGGAGAAGACGATCCCGGCGTCCTCATCCCACCAACACCTCCAGATCAACACTACACAATACCAGGAACTTGTTCATGCATTCAAAACATTCTAATCATCCCTGTTCTGGCCGAAAATTGGCCAAGAACATCGCCGGTTTCCGGCGAACATCGCAAATCTTTAAAACACAACTCCCTTCGATTCAAGCATCCTCTGTTAACGAGCTATATATCAATCGATTGCAAATTTTATAAGGAACACAACCCACTATAAATCAAAAGCTAATAACCCCTGAATCAAAAACCCCCAAATTTCAATTGAAAACATTCATACGGGTTATAAACCCTAATTTTGAAAATCGAAAATTAAACTCAAATTTGAACATGTTATTGAACTCCAAATCAGACGTATGACATATGAAAATCATCAGGAAAACAAGCTCTACAACATGCAATCATCAAATCATACAAACAATCATCCGAACAAAAATTCATATTTTTAATAAAATAAATTCGAAAATAAATAAATTTTTAGAAAAATAACCTTGATTTCTGTAGTGAAACCAAGCTCAGAATCTGATAGAACACCTCAAATCCTTCGTTTTGGTTACTCAAGCTTTAAAAACAGATATCAGTAACGCCTTCGTTTTGCTGTTTGATTCTTAGAACAGTTTATGTAATTAGGGTTTTTCTCTGAAAATTATATAATTAACTATCTGCAAATGATTTTGATACGAAATAAAATACGGTAAAAGGCTATTTATAATTATGGAAAATTAGTATCCCGTTGGATCATTCCGGATATAAAACGGTACGTTTATTTGTAAAAACTGATCCAAACGGTATCGGTTTTCGGGATAATTATCCAAATCAGTACAATTTGTACTGCGGTCTTGGTCTCAGCGCCTGGTTACACGTATTACGAAGTGATAATTGGGATAGTTTAATAAAAAGCTCCCGTTTATCGAGAATACGGGTTTTATTGATTTACCGAAACGAATATTGTATCGAAAATGTTACGCCGGGACCCGCGTAGGACAAACCGTAAGCCGGATCGAAAAAGTCGAAATATGAAAAATGCTCGGAATATTACAATTAGGTTAGGAAGGAGTTCTCGAAAGAGTTTCGGGTTCCAAAAACGTAACAACGGTTGACGTCGGTTGGTTCCCGTTTTTATAAAATAGATTTTAATTACCCGGAAAAAGATTTTAGAAATTTCATATGATTCTTATAAATCCATAAACCAACATAAAAATAATTAGGAAGATATGACAATTATCTATATTTTATTTTGGACATATAAAAATTAAAATACTCAATTAATATTATTTTTGGAATATTCAAATACAGATAACACTTAAAAATTAACTCACAGAATAGATACTGGGCACACATATTAATATCAAAAATAATTACACGATATATCCCGGATATTACAGAGGATGTGTCAGTGCCTTTGTGACTTGCTTTCTTTGACTTTCCTTTCTGGCAAGCCTCATACAGTCCTTCTGGGGAGAATTCCAGGTGAGGCAGACCTCTGACCAGTTCTATCTTGACAAGAAAATTCATTGATTTGAAATTGAAATGGGAAAGTCTCTTGTGCCATAGCCAACTCTCATCTGAAGATGCCTTTGCATAGAAACAATTGACTTCAGGATTGCTTCCAGAGTTCATGTCAGCTACGAACAGATTTCCTTTCCGGATTCCCATCAAGGAGGGGTTTTCACTTTTCTTGTGGAGAATCTGACACTTCAGCTTGTCGAATAAAACATTGTAGCCATTGTCACAGAACTGACTAATACTAAGCAGATTGTGTTCAAGTCCTTGCACAACATACACATTTTCAATGATAACATTACCAGCTTGCAAACAACCATATCCCTCAGTTAGACCTTTGCTGTTATCTCCAAAGGTAACCACTGGGCCAGCTTTCTCAACCACATTTGATAGCAGGGCTCTATCTCCGGTCATATGCCTTGACGATCCGCTGTCAAGAATCCACACTACCGGTTCCACCTGTTTAATGCCCTGCAATACAAATGGATTAGACCTTCTTCGGAATCCAAACTTGGTTGGGTCCGACATACTTGTAGAATTGGCCTTTATCAGGCAAAACAACATTCTTAACTTTTATGTTCTCACCTTTCTCAACGACTGGACATTTGACCTTGTAAACAGCCATGACAAATTTTTGTTTAGGCTTAGGCACAAATGTCTCCTTTCTAGCTTTAGGAGGACTAGCAGTCTTAGACCTATTATGCTTTTTATTATTCACATGATGAAGAGGAGTAGTCTTATCACTAGAAACGTGCTTACCATTAAAATAAGCAATCATCAGATTAAAAGCACAAGACATGCAATTAGAAACACCACATACTTTATGAGAGGAATTAGAAACATGCAAATTATGCATGGTAGGCATGGAATTTTTGTTATCCAACTCAGGTGTGTCTGAGTTAGTCATAGTTGCTTTCACAACTTTGACTGGAACTTTCGACACACTTGACTTGGAAACAACCTTCTCATTAGCAATATCTTCAGCACGTATTTCTTCTTGAATAATAAAGGAGGTCTCATCAAATGGTTCAACAATTGATTTTTTATAGAGGGGTTTATCAACACCCTTAAGCACATGTGGTACTTCCCTACCTTTAGCACAAATATGAGGAGGGGAGTTTATGCCTAATTCTCCAATAGCAACATTGTAATCATAACCTACTCCAGATATTTGATTAATAGCTTGCTTATTGTAGAACTCTTTAGCCTTAGAGCAAGAATTAAAGTAATCTTTGACCTTAGTCTCAAGACCGGTGATCTTGTCTTTGAGATTAGTTTCGAGTTGTCTATAACAGTCAACTCTATTCTCTAGAAAAGATACTTGTTCTTTTAAATTATCTTGATTAATGTGCACAAGTCTTAATTCATTGACCTCTTTCTCAAGGTCTTTGATTTGTTGAGTTAACATTTCATTATCACGACGAGCACAATCTAAGGAGCCTCCAAGATGATAGACTAATTCAGCATCAGTAAATTTTACCTCTTTTCTTGACGATGAGGTGTTTGCATCACTAGCCATAAGAGCAAGATTCCCAACTTCTTCATCTTCACTGTCAGTATCATCCCAGCTTCTTCCCTTTGCCAGGTAAGCCCTTTCAGATTTACTCTTCTGATTAGAATCATAAGAGTTCTTCCTAACTTGTTTTGGCTTCCTATATTCTATGGCAAAGTGTCCCAACTCATTGCAGTTAAAACATCGAATGGTGCTTTGATCAACCATCCATATTTTGTATCCACCACTGCTGGTGTTAGAGGATGAAGATCCACCTTTCTGGAATCTGTTGTAGTTGGACTTGTACTTGAACTTGGAATTCCTCTTGAATCTGACATTGAAGAATCTCTTGACAATCAGGGCCATTGACTCATCTTCCAATTGCTCCAGTTCTTCCAAGGAGTAAAAATCATCTCCTGATTGATTTGCAGTAGGAGGGTCAAATTCTGCTACTATCACATTTTCTTCAGCCTTGGAAGACTATACCATTCTCTCTCACTGTTGAGATTGTTGTTATTTTTGTGGTTGTTGTTGTTGTTCTTCAGCTACTAGAGCAGTAGACGTGCTGACCACTCTTCCTTTCCCGTAGACTTCCTACTGCTGAATCTGCTCTAACTCATAGGTTTTTAGCACACCATAGAGCCTTTCCAAAGAAATCTCATTCAGATCTCTCGCTTCTCTTATGGAAGTGATTCTATGTTCAAGATGAGTTGGCAGTGTTAAAAGGAACTTTTTGTTGACCTCCCTGATCAATGCATTGTACCTCTCAAACACTTCAGTGATTCCTTCTCCTGGATTGGATTTAAAGTGTTCATACTCAGAGGTTAGGATCTCTAAATTGTTCTCTCGAACTTCCTCTGTGCCTTCATTAATCACCTCAATAGTTTCCCAGATGTGTTTGGAATTTTTACAGTTCATCACATGTCTGTTCATCAAGGGATCAAGGGAATCAACTAAAATTAATTGAAGGCTGGCATCCAAGGAGGCTTCTTCTTTTTCAGTAGGAGAAAAATCCTCAGGATCTTTTACATAGGTTCTAGCTTTGGTAATTACAACATCATCTTCTATAACCTCTGGTTCAATAACCATCGGAATTTTTGGACCCTTCTTTAACACGTCCAGATATTTGGGATTTACAACTTGTAAAAACAAGAGCATCTTCTTCTTCCACATAATCGAACAGTGGAATTTTAACGGTTCCAACTTTTTGTGTAGTCATTATGAATTTTTTAGTAAATAAAAATTCAAGGAGTGGAAGAATCACAAAAGTCTAGGATCTTGATTTGTTCGTTAATCAGAAGGCTCTGATACCAATTGTTAGGTCCTAATATATTTGTAGAAGGGGGGTTGAATAGAAATAATACCGTTTAATCGAATTAAATGCGGAATAAAAAAAATGAAACAAAATTCAAGTTAAATAAAACTATTATTAAACTTGAAAGGTATTACAATAACGGTATCGTTTACAAGGAATTAATCTCAAATAAATTATTACAAATCTAGAATAAATCCAACATGAATTTATTTCTATTTTTGTAATAAAAGGATCAAATGCTAAAAGCAATTTGAGATTAAGTTCTAGGGATTTTGATCCGCTAGATAGTTATACAACAATAAGATAATGATTTCTAGTGGTTTGAATTTAACATTAATGACTAGAAATTAATAGGCTTGAAATGCAGTTGAGAGAGATGAAATGCTTCTGTCGTTTGTTTTTCAGGTTGTTGTTCTGTAATGAATGAGCTTCTGCTTCTGTCTTTTTATATTCAATCAACAGAATAAATTGAACTAGCATGACTATCTGTGAGACAATCAATTGAGCTAGCAAGACAATTCCACCAGCTGGTAAGACTTTCGGTATGACAGTTAAATGAACTGGCATGACAATCCCAATAGCTAGTAAGACTTCCGGTAAGACAATCAAATGAACTGGCATGACTTTCGGTATGACTATTGATTGTCATACCGATTGTCATACTAGTTCAAAAGATTGTCTTGCTGAATTAATATTGAATTTAAATTCAAAATCAATTCTGAAAATTTATAATATTAATTCAGAATTAATTAATCAATTAATTCAATTAATTAATAAATTAATCTTTGCATATATAATTTATTTTCTTAAGTAAATTATACGACTTAATTAATTAATAGAGAATTAATACTACTCTTGAACAACAACCATTCTTCTGAAAATCTTCTGATAATTATGAATCAATTCCACCACTTCAATGTTGACACTCGATGTACTGTCTGGTTCATGAGTGACTAACTTCCGTGACGTTTCTTCATGTCTTGACTTTAATAACTTGATTTTCTTCAGATTAAATCCCTATAAATATTTGATACCCTGACGAGATCTCTGTCACTTGATTAAATCCACAATATTGATTTATATCACTGAGGCTTCATCAATTTCTTGAACTTCTTCCAGTGAAGTAATTTCTCAAGCTGTAGATGAACATTGATACTGAATTATTTGACAGATGTTACTTGGAGAGATCTCTTTGACTATGGATCTACTATTTACTTATTACATTCTTATTTGAGTTGAGTTAAATCCTCGAATAAACAAATAGGCTATGATATATGCCTTTCAATTCTATTCATAGCTGTTAAGTGAGGTTCTCTTGGAACTGCTTGAAATCTTGCACAAAGACAGGTAGCGTACATGATATCAGGTTTACTTGTAGTTAGATAGAGTAGTGAGCCAATCATACCTCTGTAATCATTAATATCTACTGATGTACCAGTATCCTTATCCAATTTTGTTGCAGTGGCCATATGAGTGGATGCACTTGAACAATCTTGCATTCCAAATTTCTTCAACAAATTTCTGGTGTACTTAGATTGACAAATAAAAGTTCCTTCTTCATTCTGCTTGACTTGAAGGCCCAGAAAATAGCTAAGTTCTCCCATCATACTCATTTGATATCTTGACTGCATTATCTTGGCAAACCTTTTACAAAGTCTGTCATTTGTAGAAATGATATCATCAACATAGATATGTACCATAAGTAAGTCCTTTCCATGGTTGAGATAAAATAATGTTTTGTCAATAGTCCCTCTGTTAAATCCACTTTCTAGAAGAAACTGAGCTAATGTCTAATACCATGCTCTTGGAGCTTGCTTAAGGCCATAGAGTGCTTTATCAAGTCTGTAGACATGATGAGGAAATTTTGAATCTACAAAACCTGGAGGTTGTTCAACATATACTTCTTCTTCTAATTCTCCATTAAGAAAAGCAGTTTTCACATCCATTTGAAAGACTGTAAACTTTTTGTGAGCAGCATAAGCCAAAAATATCCTTATGGCTTCCAATCTAGCAACTGGTGCAAATGTTTCATCATAATCAATTCCCTCCTATTGAGAATATCATTTTGCAACCAGCCTTGCTTTATTCCTTGTAATTATGCCATCACTATCAGTTTTGTTTCTGACCACCCACTTTGTACCAACAACAGATCTGTTCTTTGGTCTTGGCACTAGGGTCCAGACTTTATTTCTTTTAAATTCATTTAACTCTTCCTGCATTGCTTGCACCCAATCAGCATCTTGAAGAGCTTCTTCCACTTTCTTTGGTTCAGTCTGAGAAAGAAAAGAGTGATAGAGACATTCATTTGATGTTGTTGTTCTAGTTCTTATACCTGCTTCAGGATCTCCAATAATCAAGTCAGGTGTATGTGCTTTAGTCCACTTCCTTGCAGATGGAAGGTTATCTCTAGAACTGGATGCTCCCCCATGATCCATGCTGTCTCCATCAACATTTTCTGATTCTCCCCCTGAAATTATGCTCTCTGAGTTGGATCCTTCAGAATTTGAGTTTCCAGAATTATCAGAACTTGGCTCATCAGAACATGATGAATCAGAACTTGAGGAGCCTGTTCTAGATTCTGATGTTTCTTGAGATGTGGTTGGATCTTCTATATGCTCCCCCTGCACAGGTGCATTTTCCTTTGGTATAGTCACCACAGTTTCAATAATATCAAAATTTAACACATCAGAATTTGCAGTATCAGGATTTAGACTGTCAGAATTTAGACTATCAGGATTTACAGAATCAGAATTTAAAACTTCATTCTCAAATCTCAGCTGACCATGATCATTGAAATCTTCAAGTCCAGTAATCTTCTTATCATCAAAAGAGACATTGATAGATTCCATGACAACCCTTGTTTTTAAATTTTAGACTCTGAAGGCTTTTATGGAAAGTGGATATCCAACAAAAATTCCTTCATCAGCTTTTGGATCAAATTTGGATAGCTGTTCAGGATGAGTCTTAAGAAACAAAACACTTGCATCCAAACAAATGAAAATACTTCAGATTTGGCTTCTTTTTCTTCACCATCTCATATGGTGTCTTTCCATGCTTGTTGATAAGTGTTGCATTCTGAGTAAAACAAGCAGTCTGCACAGCTTCAGCCCAAAAATAGGTTGGTAACTTTGTTTCATCAAGCATAGTTCGTGCAACTTCAATAAGAGTTCTATTCTTTCTTTCAACAACTCCATTTTGCTGTGGAGTTCCAGGAGCAGAGAATTCCTGCTTGATTCCTTGGTCTTTGCAGAACTCTTCCATGATCAAATTCTTGAACTCAGTGCCATTATCACTTCTTATGATTTTCACAGAGTCTTTAACCACTTTATCCAGTTGTTTGACATGATCAATCAAGATAGATGCAGTTTCACTTTTTGTGTGCAGGAAATACACCCATATATATCTGGTGAACTCATCCATTATGACCATAACATATTTCTTCTTTGCAATAGACATGACATTCACTGGACCAAATAGATCAACATGTAGAAGGTGATAAGGCTCAAGAATTGAAGATTCAGTCTTACTCTTGAATGAAGATTTTCTTTGTGTTTCCTTTTGACATGAATCACAAAGGCCATCAGGAGCAAATACTGATTTTGGAAGTCCTCTCACAAGATCTTTCTTGACTAGTTCATTTATACTGTTGAAATTTAAATGAGAGAGTTTCTTGTGCCAATTCCAGCTTTCTTCAATTGATGCTCTACTGAACAGACAGATTGCAGAACCATCAGTGCTTGTTGAAAGCTTGGCTTCATAAATGTTACCATGACTGTATCCTTTCAGAACAACTTTTCCTGTAGATTTTTTAACAACTTCACAGTGTTCTTCAAAGAAATCTACATGATAACCTCTGTCACAGATTTAACTAACACTCGGAAAATTGTGTTTAAGTCCTGAGACTAGAGCTACTTTTTCAATGATGACATTCCCAAGATTGATATTGCCATATTTCAGAGTTTTTCCCATGTTGCCATCTCCATAAGAAACACCCGGGCCAGCTTTCTCCACAAAGTCTGATAACAGGGCTTTATTTCCAGTCATATGTCCTGAACATCCACTGTCCAGAACTATGATGTTTTTTCTGTTGCCCTGCAATCACAAAGACCACTAATGATTAGTTTTAAGGACCCAGACTTGCTTGGATCCTTTGGCCTTATTAAGTTTGTTAACATTTGCAGCGGATTTAGCATCAGAATTTATGTTAACAGTTTTCTTATCAGAATTTGCAATATCAGACTTTGCATCAGAACTTACAGTAGAAGGAATAATGCTAACTTCTTTTAAAGAAGGTTTTATTTGATAATAATCATAGTACAAACTATGATATTCCTTACAATTATAAATGGAATGCCATAAACTACCACAATGAAAATAAGCATTTTGTGGCCTATATCTAACAGACTGACTCTTAACTCCTGATTTTGAAGGTAAGGAGTTTATGTTGTTATTCTTCCTGCAAAAAGAAGTCAGATGGTTAGAATTTCCATAGTTATTACATTTCTTTCTAGGAGCATTAGGAATATGCTTATAATCATTACTTTTGTTCACACCTACTTTTCCATTCCTATTTTTCCTAGGTGAATTTACCTTGTTTACATTCTTAACAACTTTCAGCTTATGCTTAAGCTGCTTCTTTGTCATTAAGCCTATGTTTACTTCAGTTGGCTTATCCTGTTTTGGATTGCCAGAAGTTAATTTCTCTTTAACTTCTGATTTATCAATATCAGACTTTACAGCTATAAACTTAACAGGATTTACCTTTGGCTTTTGTTTAACAACTATAGGCTCAATTTCTACAGTTCCTTTATTATTCTTATCATCTCCATAACCTAAGCCCTCTTTCCAGTTTCCACTACTTAACAAATTCTGAGTTGTTCTGCCAGAGTTAGTCCAAGTCCTGATAATCTCTTTTTCCTTTTCTAACTCAGTTTTTAGAGATTCATTCATTTTAAGCACTTCATCTCTAACATAGAAAGCATCATCTCTATCTTTCTGAGTTTGATGGAACATAACTAACTCTTGTTCTAAATAATCATTCCTCTATTTATAAGCAAAATTTTCAGAAGTTAATCTTTCACATGTTAAAGTTTGATCTCTATAACTAATGAACACGGTTTTAAGATATCTTCTCAACTCAATAATATCATCAGTATGAAAAGTATAGGTTGTTTGAGATACCTTTAACTCAACAGCTTCAGAACTGCTATCAGCATTTGCCATCAAGGCATAGTTCACCTCACTTTTAGAATCTGAAGTGTCTGTCCAGCTTTTCTTCTTTGTGACAAGAGCCTTTCCTTTGTCACTCTTCACTTTCTTGCAGTCAGGAGATATGTGGTCTTTCTCACCACAGTTGTCGCATTTGACATTTGAGTAATCTCCTCTGTCAGACTTTCCTCCTTTGCCTTCAGATTTTCTAAAACCTTTCTTATCAGAACTTTCACCTTTCCTGGAAAGCTTCTTTCCCTTTCTGAATTTCCTGTATGCAATCTTTGTGATTCCTTTCACCATAAGAGCACATAGTTTCATCATCTCTTCATCAGGGTCCATCTCAAATAGACTTTCAGTTTCTGAATCCTCATCACTATCAGGACTTGATGACTCAGTATCAGACTTTGTGATGAGTGCCTATCCTTTGCCTTTTTTTTGAGACAGCCACTTTAGGGGATTCCACCTCAGCCTTAAGATCAACTGTCCTTGACTTTCTCCCATTCCTCTTGCTTTTTTGATCCATCTCAAGTTCATGAGTCTTGAGCATACCATAAATTTCATCAAGAGTAGTTTCATCAAGAGCATATTTGTCTCTTATAGTTGTGGCCTTCAAATCCCAACTTTCAGGAAGAGCTAAAAGGAATTTGAGAGTAGTATCTTCAAGATCATATTCCTTATCCACTAGTGACAGATCATTCAAGAGTTTGACAAATCTATCAAATAAACCAGTCAATAACTCATCAGGTTTTGAGTCAAAGTGCTCATACTCTTGAGTGAGTATAGTCCTCCTGTTTTTCTTAATTGAATCAGTTCCATGGCATCTTGTCTCCAAGGCATCCCATATTTCTTTTACAGTCTTGCAGTTAATTACCCTGTTTGACATGACATTATCGATGGCACTGTGCAGCAAATGTCTTACCTTTGCATCATTTGCAATAGATGAGATATCTTCAGCTGTATATTCACTTTTCTCCTTTGGTACAGTCTGTGCTAGCTGATCTGCAACTATAACAGAGAGCTTGGTTGGCTTCTGTGGTCCTTCATTAATTCTGTCAAGGTATTCTGGATCTGTAACTTCCAGAAACATAGACATCCTCACCATCCATATGGGATACTCAGAAGGTTTCAGTATGGGAACCCTAATTGTCTCATATCGATTATGGATTTGAGTCTTTGGAGTTTCTTCAGTTTTGGTGGGCTTGGTTGGAGTTTGTACTTCTTTAGACATGATTGTTTTTGGATCTTTACTGTATATATGTTAACAGATTGCTCTGATACCACTTGTTATGTCACACACACTGTAGAAGGGGGTTGAATACAGTGGTTACTACAAAATTGAATATAAGAACTCAAGTAACAGAAAACCGATTTTATTCAACATAATAAACTCTGTTACAAAGAACTGTCCTCTCTCAGTGATGAACAAATTATCACGAGAGCTGTTAGGGTTACAAAAATTAATAAACTCGATTATAATAACACATATAGTGTAAACTCTGTGCCTGTGTTTATATACTACACAGTTACAAGATAATCTTCTAATTGACATAGAATACAATTTTGCTTCCTAATATATATCAATTAGTTATCTTTTCTTCCAAGTATTCTATTCCTTATAGAATTCTTTTCCATGCATATTTCTTCTTATGTTTGTCTTGATCTTCTTTCCTTTCAATCAGCCGCCTTCCTTATCTGAACGTCTCCTTAAGTCCTGATATTATCTCCTGATAAAAATCTCCTGAAAACTTAAGTTCTGACAACTTAAGTTCTGATATCTTAAGTCCTGACTTCAGTATAAGTACTGATTTTCAGTTAAGTACTGATTTATCCTGTTAAGTAAAATCTGAAAACTAAACACAAATCATATTAGACATGACATCACAAATATATCTAACAATCTCCCCCAACTTGTAAATTAGCATAATATACAAGTTTAACAGATGTTTGATGATGTCAAAAATATAAAGTACAAATGCATGAGAATTTGACTAGATAACTACAACTTAAAGTCCTTATAGCTTTACCATCCTCAAGGTCTGATAACAGCTTCAGTTTGTATACACTTCAGAATTTAAGCAGTTGTAGATCTTTGACTTGGCTTCAATTTCTGATCTCTTTGATGTCAGGAGTTATCCTGAGATAGTTCTTCAACAAACATCTCTCGGCATATTCAAGTTCATTGACCATCCTCCTTTTAGCATTCTTCAATTCAACTGTATCTTCACCAGTTTGAAAGATAGCAGCCCTGAGATCATTTATTTTAGCTTTTCTTATATCCTGATCTAGTCTGATTATGTAGGCTTTGTCAGACTCAAGATTGAATTCAAGTCCCTTAATACCAGAAAATGTAGTGATGATTTTAGCAGTATCAGGCTTCATTTCAACAATTTCTCCACAATGAGATCTGTACTTGGGACAGTATGGGCTATCAGACTTTACGGAGTAAAGCTTCTTCTGTCTTTGAATATTTGATCTTAAATAATCTGTAGCACCATCTGTTGATCTGTTTTTCACTTGAAGTAGAAACAGAACATGTTCCAGTTCTTCAAAATACTTCAGTGGGATAGCATTCTTCCTGATCTGGAATACCCTCCCATCTGTCATAAAATATAACATGATATGTTCTTTCAAAATAGAATGGTAAACCATTTGTACAGATTCAAGTTAATTCAATCTCTCAGGAGTTGCTCCTACACCTGTTCACTTAAGGAAGTTGGATCATTGGTAGTATTACTTACTCTCTTCTCTTTTGAACTACCCAATCTAGATTTGTCTCTTGCTTCCTATCCTGTAACAACTCTTGCTTCAAAACCACTAGTGTTAGGTCACACACACTGTAGAGGGGGTGAATACAGTAAAGTACAATCTAATCGAACTTTAATATCTCAAGTAACAGAAAACAAACTTTATTGAAACAATAAACTCTGTTACAGTATGGAACTGTTACCTCTCAGTGATGAACAAATATCACGAGAGCTGCTAGGGTTACTACGAATAATCTTCTCGAATATGATAACACTTATAGTGTAAACCCTATGTCTGTGTTTATATACTACACAGTTACAAGATAATCGCTAATTGATATGGAATATAATTCTGCTTCCTAAAATATATCAATCAAATATCTTTCTTCCAAGTATTCTATTCTTTATAGAATTCCTTCTTCATGCATATCTCTTCTTATGTTTATCTCGATCTTCTTTCCTTTAATCAGCTACTGTCCTTATCTGAACGTCCTTCAGCACTTAAGTTCTGATATCCATCTTCTGATGATTATCTCCTGATAATATAAGTACTGATATCCTTAAGTCCTGACTTCCAGTAAGTACTGATTTATTCTGTTTAAGTAAGATCTGAAAAACTAAACATAAATCATATTAGCCATGACATTATCAAATATATCTAACAATCTCCCCAACTTGTAAATTAGCATAATATACAAGTTTAACAGATATTTGATGATGTCAAAAACATTAAGTACAAATGCATGAGAATTAGACTAGATAACTACAACTTACGGTCCTTAAAGCTTTACCAACATTTAACTTCTGATAACAGCTTCAGTCCGTACAAATATCAGAATTTAATCAGTTGTAGATCTTGACTTCACTTCATCTTCTGATCTCTCTGATATCAGGAGTTGTTTTGAGATAGTTCTTCAACAAACATCTCTCAGCATATCTAAGTTCATCAATCATCCTCCTTTTAGCATCTTTAAGCTCTGCATTATCTTCACCAATTTGAAAGATTGCAGCCCTGAGATCATTAATCTTTGCTTTTCTTATATCCTGATCTAGTCTGATCAAATAAGCTTTATCAGACTCAAGATTGAATTCCACAGCCCTGTAACCCAGAAAGGTAGTTATAATTTTAGCAGTATTGGGCTACATTTCAACTATATCACCCTTGTGATCTCTGTACTTTGGAACATATGTGCTGTCAGACTTAACAGAATAAAGCCTTTTCAGTCTCTAAATCTGATCCTTCAAATAGTTTGCAGCACTTCCTGTCAATCTGTCATCCACTTGAAGTAAGAATAGTACATGCTCCAATTCTTCAAAATACTTCAATGGAATGGAAGTTTGCCTTATATGATAAACCCTACCATCTGTCATGAAGTACAACAAGATGTGTTCTTTTAAGTAGGTATGGTAAACCATTTATACAGATTCCAGTTGATTCAATCTCTCATGAGTCGCTCCAATACCTGGTTCACTCAAGGAAGTTGGATCATTGGTAGTGTTCTGTATTCTTCTTTCATCAGCACTTCCCAATCCAGTTTTATCTCTTGCTTCCTTTCCAGTAACTACTCTTGCTTCAAAACCACTTGCAGCAGTCTTCAAAGGTTGAGTTTGTTTTGCTTTAGTGAATCTTGGTAGGAGTGTCTTTGATCTATCTTCTGATATCAAGTTAACTTGAGCTATGTCAGAGGTTACTTGCTTCTTTGGAATATCAGAACTTACTGTCTCTTGACTCTGAATAACTTGAGCCATGTCAGAGGTTGTTTTAAGAACTTTTCTTGAAGTCAGAGCAAGATCATCCTTTTCATCAGTGATTTCTTCATTCTCAGGAGGCACATAAACCTTGATAGGTTCACCAACCTTTTCTTTACCCTTGGATCTTGGATCTATCTGCGGTTGTGATTTAGCCAATGTTGCTTCAGTATTTGTCCTTTCTTTTATCACAATGCCTTTGAGTTTTGGAAGTGTCTTTTTACCAGAAGCTTCAGATTTAGATTTGACTTTCTCTGATTTAAGTCTGGCTTCTTCTTCCATTAAACTCTCCAAGTCCATTCCTGGATTTTCCCGAAGAAATAACTGTCTTGACATTTCTTCATCAAGATCTAAAAGTTCATCAGAACTTATCCTTTTACCAGTAGCAGAACTAATTCTTTTCCCAGTATCAGAACTTGTCCTGTAACTTGTGATTTCAGCTTTTCTTGATGAGAAACCTCTACCTTGACTATGACCTCTACCCATTCCAGAGTTTCCTTGATCATCCTTTTCATCATCCTTCCCTTTCAGTGTCTTGGCAGTCTTGCATTTGGACTTAATTACTCTCTCCCCCTTTTTGGCATCAGCAGGTAGTAGAAGAGAGACAAGCAATTCCA
Source organism: Apium graveolens (assembly GCF_009905375.1). NCBI lineage: Eukaryota > Viridiplantae > Streptophyta > Magnoliopsida > Apiales > Apiaceae > Apium > Apium graveolens. The sequence goes on along the minus strand of NC_133657.1, from coordinate 148,849,511 downwards.
CTGAGGCTTGGATTTCAGTAAGTTGGGACTGCTGAGAAGCTTGATGTTTCAGAATATCATCAATCTGAGCTTGTTGTGTCTCTTGAATCTTCTCAATATAAGCAATCCTGTCAAAGGTAGGTTGGAAGAACTTTTTTTTATCAATCTTTTGAACTTGTTCTTGCTTCATTAGTTATTCCCTTAAGAGATGTAACTCTGCATGAGTATTTGAATGAAGACCTTGTAAATGTTTAGTACTCAATGCAGTGACTCTAAGCTGTGTTTTGAAATCATCAGTATTTAACATTTCATCAGCTTTTGTCAAGTGCTCAGCCAGATTCTGTGCAGAAGGAGCACAGGTGACTGAGTTCCATTCCTTAGTCCACTCCTGTCCTGCAGGAGTTTCACTCCAAGGCACTGGTGCTTCTCTTGTAACAAACTTCCTAACAATTTTAGGTTTAAGAACAAGTTGTTGAGGGGCATGTCCTGAAAGACCTGCTTTATCTGCAGTCGGAGCAGCATCACCAGTATCTCCAGTATTTGCAGCATCAGAACTTACAGAATCAGAATCTTCTGATAGAACAACAGTGTGAGTAGCAATGGAGGCTTCAGCATCCTCTAATTTTTGATCTGGTTCTAAGTTCTGATCAACAGCCATATCCTGATGCTCACCTATATTCTGATCATCAGCATCTAGATGCAGAGAAGGTGTAGTAGATAACTCTGGAGTTTGAACAGTATCAGTAACAGGTGTTATTGATGGATTAGTTGCTTTTGGAGCTTCTAAGAGAATTACGTCAGGCACAACCAAGTTCTGAACATCAATTTTAATACCGGTGCCTGTAGTAACAGGAGAGACAGACTTTTGAACAGGAGACATAGATGGTGTGTTGGCCTGTTCAGGAACAGCCTCCTGAGATGAAGTCGATGAAGAAGAAGTGACTTTAGCAAATTCCTTTTCTTGTGAGATCAGAGATTCCTGATCTCCTTCCTTAGCTGCTGCTTCTTCATCTGAAACTGGCCTTTTTGCCCTCTGTTTCTTGTATCTCTTTATAGATATGGATTCCTTGGGAGTTTCAGGAACAATCATTCTTCTAAGCCTCTTGAGAAGCCTAGATCCCCCAATTTCAGAATCCTTCTGAGAAGTCACTGTCTCAGCTTCTTGGACAACAGGTTCTGATGTAGAAACCTGTTCCTCACTGTCAGACTCATCTCTCAAAGCAATCCTCCTTCTCTTTTGAGGTATTTGAGGAACAGTCTTTGTCCTCTTAGGTTTGGAAAATGAAGGCTTCACAGTAGGTGCTGAGGATGAGGGTTGAACTGTCTGTGAAGTGGAGAGATAGGATTTGATATATTGCCTAAGGGTTGGTTGAGTAGTATGGGTGGTATGTTCTGATGGTTGTTATGGTGTTTGGGAGGTGTTTTTTGGTTGGACATCAGGATAAACAGATCTATAGGAATCAGGATCAGCATTTACTAAGAACTGTTTCACAGACTGAGGAATCTGTAAAGGTCTAACCACTGGTTTCTTAGTGTCAGCATTTACCAGGTCATTAAAGTAACGTTTGGCAACTTTAAAAGGTGAAGTTAAGGTACTGGTTAGTCGAGGTTCATCTGTACAAAAAGTATATATAAGTTGACAGAATCTAGCAAAGTAAATAACATTCCTATTCTCTGTCATCCTATCCCCAATAAAACCTATTATAGCCGTTGCAAAATCAAAATGAGTTTGGTTTATAATGGCATACCCGATGTGCTGACTCATTATAGGGATGGCATCAAAATTTGAACACTTGTTCCCAAAAGCTTTAGGGATGCAGTCGAAGAAGAAGCTCCATTCTCTTCTGATATGAGCCCGTTTCAACTGCCCAAGCTTTGCCAAACTCTGTTCATACCCCAAACTGGCCATGAACTCCTGAAGAGCCAATTCCTCTGGAATTGAAAAAGTACATCCTTCTGGGAGATGTAGAGCCTTGCGTATTGTACCAGGAGTGACTGTTTATGAAGAATCACCCACTTCGAAAACAATACTAGGAGTACCATTTGGACCACCATTATCAAAGTTTCCAGTCCTCCAAAGTGTCAGAACTTGTTGGCTTGAGAATACTGAAGGTTGGGTCAATGAATACCCGATTTCACTGTGTGCAAGAAGGTCTTGCACAAAATGCAATTCAGACGGAGCTTCAGCATTATCAAGAATAGCAGCATAATTGTTTGGAACAAATTTAGCTCCATCAGTGATTAAATCCTTAGGTGCCATGAAGGTAATCGAGAGGTTTAAGTGCCTGTTAGGTGTTTGATAGAATGTCTATATGAAAAACCAACGTTAGAAAAAGAAAGAGAGTAAAAGCAAGTAGAGAGAAAAAGTATGAAAGGAAATAAAAGATTAAAAGAATCTTCTCTCTGTCTTACTTATACTTTTAAAAAAAAATGTAACCGTTGGACACCTGTCAGACATGCAGTAAAAACAAATAGTTAATGGGCACGAGAAAATATTAATCATTACTTACCCACTTGCAGTTTTTCAAGGAAAAAATCATTCCACTTACCCAGTTATTCCATTAATCAAGGTGAAACAGTTTTAATTCAAAATGGAAACTGTTCCCACTTATTTAATTATTTTTCACTGCAACATCAATATTCTGAAGAAAAAAAAATTGAGTGAAAATGACCATAATAAATCGGACGAGCAAGTACTGATAAAAGAAAATCAGGACTTAAGTTAAAACAGAATTTATATGGGCATCAGAATATGAATATGTATCAGGATTTATCAATACATTACAAAATATCTCAGAGACAAGATCTTGAAACAAAAAACAAATTTCATTAATATATCAAGAGAATACATTCATGAAATTGAAATTACATCAGAACTTGTACAAGATTTCCCTAAGCTATTAAACCTAACGTCTACAGCCTTAGTCCTAGCTCAAGAAGCAGGGCAAGGTTGATGATGAAGAAAAACAGGAAGAAGAAAATAAATTATTTCTTCTTCCTACTCTCGACAAACAGAATAGCGAGTCGAATGATTCGCTCTTGCTGGCGGAGAGCTTCCAGCCTTTCCTCCTCCAATCGCTCCAGATGGCGATGGTAGTCCATGTAGAAGAACAGGAGATGGGTAAGTACCTCCTGGGGAACGGAGTCCCATATCTCATCAGGAATGGCAGTGACGTGCCATTCCTGCTGCCAATCGGCACAGCTCAGCTCCATGTTGAATGTTTCGTAGTTCAAAAACATATTGTAATTGACCATGGTGTTTTTGATAGAAAAAGTATGAAGCTGAGATTGTGATAAAAGTGGTGATGGGAAGGATGATGTGAGGTGGTTGTTTATATAGGCAAGAGAATGCCAGGAGACGCAAAGAAATTTAATGCTGACAGGTGGAATTAATTCCACCTCGTCTCCCCAGACTTGGAAAAAGAAAAACATTCATTGGAAAGAGAATGTAATAACCCCAAATTTTGGAATTTTTTTTGAAACCCTTATGAATAGTGATTTTGCAGATTATGCTGAATAAGAAAACTTTTCATGCCACACTATGTAGGGGTTCTGTTATTGATATTCTGAGATTTTATAAGTACTCTATATGGTATATAAGTGTATGTAAAGATCGTCGGAATCCAATTCCGAACACTTTGATTTTTCCCGGAAATCCACCAGATACAGAAAGAAGTGAGTATAAGGTAACAGGATAAATATGATTTAAATTCAAGGATTTTAAGAGGGGATTATAAAAAGAAATATAAAATATTGAGGAAGGTTTAGGGGAACCCAAGTGATAAGATCCCGGATATGATCCCTCAAACGATAAACGAGAACGAAAGTTAAGCGAACCGTATAACAGATAAGTGGTCATTAGCCAAGTAATTAGGGGTTAATCAAAGAGGTTAGTGGATGATGATGTCATCACACCAACAAGAAGAAGACAAGTGTAACAAGATGACCTAAGCTTGATGACCTAAGCATGACAAGTGGGAAGGATTGGTTGGTTGATTGTGAGCCACACATTTTTCACCATGGTAAAAATTTAATTTATTTTCAAGACAAAAGGAGGCAACCAACCAACAAATATCATAACATAAATACAAATTGAAAGTTGACTTTCCCATTTCAAGAAGAAAGCTCTCGGCTAAAACAAACCCAGCAACTTCAAACTGCCATATCTCCTTCAATACTCACTCAAATGTTATGTTCTATAGCTCGTTGGAAAGGTATTGAGATGGCCTACAACGCTTGTTCACAAGTCTCGTCCAAATAAGCATGGTAACACCCTCATTTTTACAGTTCTTTCAATCGGACTTTTAGAAACTTTAAAGCCTAACTTTGTGTTCTTGATTTCTTTGGAAAGATCAAGCTTGTAGGAGGCTCCATAAGTCTTCCTAGTAACTTTCCACCCTCCAAGAAAGGTATAAATCTTCACACCCTTTAGTAATAAGTTTGAATGTTGAAGTTTGGAGATGGTTTGGATGATTTGAATGATAAGCATGATTCGAGCTTAATTGTTAAGTAGTTTAGTTGAATTTGGAGATGTTATAATATATGATTGGATTGAGATCCTTGAGCTTATTATGACTGAAATCAGTAGCATTGATGTGTATCTTGAGTTGTTGTTGATTGGTAGTTGGATTGATATGATTTGGAATGGTAAAAATTTGGGAAATCGCGTAAACATAGTCGTCGTAATGTCCGATTTACTTTAGACTGTTTTTGCTCTTAACATCAGGACCCGAGAACTCCCTGTTAGGTTTTGACCATTGCCATGATTAGATATTTCATGTTACGAGCTTCGTTTTGATATGTGGTTCGTTTGAATCCGATGTACGGTTTAGGAGAAACGACCGTTTTAAGTAACGGCGTTTCGCGACCGAACCATTACCCCTCGCCTTACTTTGAAACCTTGGTTAAGGACCTTAAATAACTAATTGGGGTATGAAACATTTATGTAAAGTGTATTAGGTAGATGGTAAGGTACTCGCGAAAGAATCTCCTTAAAACCCTTAATGGTTAATTTATTAAAAATGGTGGAGCCGAGGGTACTCGAGCGACTTAAGAGAATCAGTAAGCGCAAAGCGAGCGTTAGAGTCTAATTTGGTTAAAGTATAGATTTACAAGTGACTTTGGTTTAATTCCAACTTATATGTTGTTTATAGGTTACCAGACTCGCCCCAAGCCATTTATAACCCCCAGTCGCTCAGGCAAGTTTTCTACCCGCTATACAGTTGTTGTGATGTATATATGTATATGCATTGTCTTGTGATAAATGCATGTTGGTTAATTAGCAAATTCTTGCAATATATTGTAGCATGTAATATGGTATATATGCATGCCTGTTTCGTATTCTTGATTTATATATCTGTTGGTTCAAATGCTTATTAGTTGCATAATACCTATGTTAGAGATAAGCAGTAGTGGCGTTTACCCTTAGTATAGGGGACCCAAAGGTGAACATTTTTCTAAACCGGGAGTCGATGTTCCCGAGTATAATATATATATATATATACATATATATATAGATATAGTTTTCAAAACTATTAATCGAATAAGTTTTATTCGATAACTTTATTAATGAATATTATTTGGAATATTCATTCGAGGACTTATGACTCCGCTTATTTTATTTAATGAATATTATTTGGAATATTCATTCGAGGACTTATGACTCCGCTCATTTTATTTAATGAATATTATTTGGAATATTAATTCGAGGACTTATGACTCCGCTTATTTTATTTAATGAATATTATTTTGAATATTCATTCGAGGACTTATGACTCCGCTTATTTTATTTAATGAGTATTATTTGGAATATTCATTCGAGGACTTATGACTCCGATTATTTACTAAGTAATATTCTTTATTTTATTAAAGAATAATGTTTCGATAATCAAACTTATTTTTGATTATTCAAATAAAGATAGTACTTTCGTATAAGTATATCTTTGGTTATTTAATACCCATTTCAAGTATGAGTTTAACACTTCTACTTCGATTATTTTATAGAGATTATCCTTTTTGGGAATATTATTATTTAAATAATAATATTCAGATATTTTCTAATATATTGGGACTGATTTATTTCATTAAATCGGCATTACTCCAAACATTCTTAAAAATGTTTTCGAGTCTTCAAAATGATTTTTAAAAGTTAGGGCGGATCCCAAAACTCATTTTCAAATTTAAGATTTCCTTTCGAAGGGAATTTAAATACTCGCTCAAAACCTGGGGGATCCGGCTCTGTGGTGTATTTTACATTCGCAACGTGGTTGCTGTTTTGAGAAAACAATTTGATTACTTGCCCAACGTTCGGGAAGTAAGTCCATCTAATTGAGTCGGCATAAGCGACAGGCCGGGGTACGGTCTATCAAAGTGTAAGTGGCTGGGTGGCAGTCCATCAACGCGTAAGAGGCCGGGTGGCGGTCCAGCACAAGGTCCTTATGTGGCCAGGATGATGACCGGTGGGGGATTCATCCATCTACTAGTAGAAAATGTTACTTATTGGTATCTTTGCCTGATCAGCAAGATATCAGGTTTATGCCAAGGTTTTCTCCTTTCCAAATTCATTGGATATTGCAACTCTGTTTATAATTTTCATAACAGAGGTTTTCAAGGAGTGTATGAAATGTATATATATATAGGTGTGTATATATATATCAGGACTTAATGAAGTATCTCGTAACTTCATTATTTATAATGATATTTCAAAGATTGAATCTATTCAAGTCTTATCTTGTAGTCTCATCAGTGTGATGGACTTTTGAAACTAATTATAACTTGAACGGTGGTAGTTCAAGTAGTATTCGGAAAAAAGTATATTGGAGTATCTTGTAACTTCATCTTTTAAACTTATATCTAGTTAATGATTATCTTATGCATGACAAAGATTTTCAGAAAAACGTTGAGACAAGGTTGGATATATGAGATCACCTTGCAATGATATTTTTATACAGTTATAAACTGGAACTCTGTGTATATTATACATGTCAGAGGATTTCAAAGATTGTGAAAAGTATATATGTACATATACTGAATATTTTGTGACTTGGTCGCGTTAAGATATCAGCTTGGTTCATTTCTTCTTGACCAAGACTTTCATGAGTACTATGAGAATGCTCATATATTGTAAATCATTATACATATTATTTTGGGGGGCTTGTTGCTCACCCTTGCTTTCTTCTTTCATCACACAACATCATATAGACAAGATGAACAGGACCAAGCTTCCAATTCGCAAGCGGTTAGAAAATGTTCCGCCCTTTTCTGGAAGCGTTGATGCCGCCGTAGCTGAGGTAGGAGCTACCAATAGGCTAGGTTTTCAACTATTGATGAACCAGATTTATGTATATATATGAATTATAATAATGGCAAAGAAATGTAAATTTATTCAGAAACCCTTTTAAGGTGTATTGGCATATAATTGTGGAATAAAATGACTTGTGATTATTTTTGGATATTCATCTCTGAGACTATAACTTGTGGTGTGTGTGTTTATGGTGGGGTCACAGTACAGAATAGTTGATTATTTATTAAGATTGGGTGTTATTAAGGGAAATGGAACTCGTGACAACCCGGATCCCCGACCCCGGATTTGGGGGTGTTACAGAGAAAACATGGTTTAATGTGCACAAGAAGCAAGTAAAAGTTGACTGTTCATGTACGAGTACCACTATCCCTAACTATAGTGACTATTAATCTTCCACTTCAACAGTATTCAGGTTTAAACTGAGACTGTTGTCAAATTTTATCCAAAAATAAGTCAAGTAAAGAATCAGACTGTAATATCAGAACTTAGACTTATATCAGAACTTAACAATCATCAGAACATAATTTCTTAACTCGAAAAAAATGCCTATTTTAGTAAGTCCTCACACAAATTCTGATTTATATTCTTCAGAACTTAATCATCAGAACATGCAATCAGAACTTGTCCTCAGAATTTGTGCAATGTGACACAATGACTGTTCATCTAAAACAACATAGACCCCACAGTGATTTTCATCATTCATATGGAGTGGTTAGTGTGTGCATTAAGCTAAATATCAGACAAAGAGAAAAGTCTGATTCACTTCAGTACATCTTAGAAATAAGGCATAACTAAAACTTTACTAAAAACCTGTCAATATTCTGAAACCTACTATTGAATGAATTCATGCTTGAGTTCACCTCAACTATTTTGTGCTAATTTTGTGCATCTTTTTAAATTCTATTTTACAGTGGCTTCTCAGTGTAAGTGAGTCACGACTGCTTATCAGAATTTATGCTATTATCAGAGTATTTCTCCAGTAATCATAGAGTGTGAAAAGTCACCAAGAAAATATTTTATTTGCTTTTCTGATGCATATTACTTAATACCAGCAATGTACTTGGGTCTTCCCTTCCACATTTTTACTCTAGATCTCAAAGGAGTACCTGATTTTTAATCCTTGTTTCTCTTTCTTTTTCTTTTGATACGTGAGGTTTATCAACACTTAAAACATTCAACAGATTTACTAGCATCAGAATTTAACAGATGAGTAGCATTATTCTAGTTTGTGACTTAGTAATAAGATAGACAAAGCAAACTCAACTAAGCTCAATTATCAAAATTTGCTTGTGTCAATAGATTTCCACAGAAATAATTACTTCTTACATGGGATCCCTTGTTTATTGAAGACTACTAGGTCAGCATCTAGCACAGTTATCCTCATAGGATTGAATAGTTACCTAAACAGACATATCTCTATCAGAGTTTAGAAACATTGATCAGACAACAGTCAGTACTTAAAAATATTTTTCAATTAAGCACAGAATACACAAAGAGATTGAATTCTGTAAATACTGATCATAAAGTCTGATGCAACAGAACAAAACTAAGCAGATTTAGAGAAAGAACCTGAAACCATTCCAAGTTCATTTACCAATCTTGTAAAAGTAGCTTCACACAATGGTTTTGTGAAGATATCTGCTAGTTGTTGATCTGTTGGAACAAAGTGCAATTCCACTGTACCTTCATCTACATGTTCCCTGATGAAGTGGTACCTGATGCTGATGTGCTTTGTCATAGAGTGTTGAACTAGATTACCTGTCATAGCAATAGCACTTTGATTATCACAGGAAATAGGGATTTTGAAATATGTTAACCCATAATCCAGTAACTGATTCTTCATCCAAAGAATCTATGCACAACAGCTTCCTGCAGCAATATATTCTGCTCCTGCAGAAGAAACTGAGCTAATGTCTCATACCATACTCTGGGAGCTTGCTTAAGTCCATAAAGTGCTTTATCAAGCCTGTAGACATAATCTGGATGTTTGGAATCTACAAAGCCTGGAGGTTGTTCAACATATACTTCCTCCTCCAATTCTCCATTGAGAAAAGCACTTTTCACATCCATTTGAAAGACAGTAAACTTTTTGTGAGCAGCATAAGCCAAAAATATCCTTATGGCTTCTAACCTAGCAACTGGTACAAATGTTTCATCATAATCAATTCCCTCCTGTTGAGAATATCCTTTTGCAACCAGCCTTGCCTTATTCCTTGTAATTATGCCATCACTGTCAGTTTTATTTCTGAATACCCACTTTGTACCAACAACAGATCTATTCTTTGGTCTTGGCACTAGGGTCCAGACTTCGTTTCTTTCAAATTCATTTAACTCTTCCTGCATTGCTTGCACCCCAATCAACATCTTGAAGAGCTTCTTCCACTTTCTTTGGCTCAGTCTGAGAAAGAAAAGAATTGTAAAGACATTTGTTTGAAGTACATGTTCTAGTTCTGACACCTGCATCAGGATTTCCAATTATCAAATCAGGTGTATGTGATTTAGTCCACTTCCTTGCAGATGGAAGGTTTTCTCTAGAACTGGATGCTCCCCCATGATCCATGTTGTCTTCATTTTCATTTTCCGATGCTCCCCCTGAAACTATGCTCTCTGAGTTGGATTCTTCAGAATTTAGATTTTCAGAACTATCAGAACTTGGCTTATCAGAACTTGACGAATCAGAACTTGAAGAGCCAGATGTATGTTCTGATGCTTCTTGAGATGTGGTATGATCTTGAGTATGCTCCCCCTGCATAGGTGCATCTTCCTTTGGTGTAGTCACCACAGTTTCAATAATATCAGAGTTTAATCCATCAGAGTTTACAGTATCAGGACTTAGACTGTCAGGATTTTCAGTATCAGAATTTGAGTCTTCATTTTCAAATCTCAGCTGATCATGATCAATAAAATCTTCAACACCAGTAATATTCTTGTCATCAAAAGAGACATTGATAGATTCCATGACCACTCTTGTTCTCAAATTATAGACTCTGAAGGCTTTTGTGGAAAGTGGATATCCAACAAAGATTCCTTCATCAGCTTTTAGATCAAATTTAGATAGCTGTTCAGGATGAGTCTTGAGAACAAAACACTTGCATCCAAATACATGAAAGTACTTCAGATTTGGCTTCTTTTTCTTCACCATCTCATATGGTGTTTTTCCTTGCTTGTTAAAGAGTGTTGCATTTTGAGTAAAACAAGCAGTCTGCACAGCTTCAGCCCAGAAATAGGTTGGAAGCTTTGCTTCTTCAAGCATTGTACGTGCAGCTTCAATGAGAGTTCTATTCTTCCTTTCAACAACTCCATTTTGCTGTGGAGTTCCAGGAGCATAAAATTCCTGCTTAATTCCATGGTTTTCGCAGAACTCTTCCATTATCAAATTCTTGAACTCAGTGCCATTATCACTCCTTATGGTTTTCACAGAATCTTTAACCAATTTATCCAGATGTTTGACATGATCAATCAAGATAGATGCAGTTTCACTTTTTATGTGTAAGAAATACACCCATGTGTATCTGGTGAACTCATCCACTATGACCAACGCATATTTCTTCTTTGCAATAGACATGACATTCACTGGACCAAATAGATCAACATGTAGTAGATGATAAGGCTCAAGAATTGATGATACAGTCTTGCTCTTGAATGAAGATTTTCTTTGTTTGGCCTTCTGACAAGAATCACAAAGGCCATCAGGAGCAAATACTGACTTTGGCAGTCCTCTCACAAGATCTTTCTTGACTAGTTCATTTATATTGTTGAAATTTAAATGAGAGAGTTTCTTGTGCCAATTCCAGCTTTCTTCAATTGATGCTCTACTCATCAGACAGATTGCAGAACCATCAGTACTTGTTGAAAGCCTAGCTTCATAAATGTTACCACGCCTGTATCCTTTTAGAACAACTTTGCCTTTGGATTTACTCACAACTTCACAGTGTTCTTCAAAGAAATCAACATGATAACCTCTGTCACAGATTTGACTTATACTCAGCAGATTGTGTTTAAGTCCTGAGACCAGAGCTACTTCTCTAATGATGACATTCCCAAGATTAATATTCCCATATCCCAATGTTTTTCCAATGTTGCCATCTCCATAAGAAACACTTGGGCCAGTTTTCTCCAAAAAGTCTGATAGCAGGGCTTTATTTCCAGTCATATGTCCTGAACATCCACTGTCCAGAACTAGAATATTTTTCCTGTTGCCCTGCAATCACAAAGACCACTAATGATTAGTTTTAAGGACCCAGACTTGCTTGGATCCTTTAGACTTATCAAGTTTGTTAACATTTGCAGCGGATTTAGCATCAGAGTTTATGTTAACATTTTTCTTATCAGAACTTACACTATCAGACTTTGAATCAGAATTTATACTAGAAGGAACAATGGAAACTTTCTTCAAAGAATGTTTTATTTGATAATAATCATAGTAAAAACTATGATATTCCTTACAAGTATAAATGGAATGCCATAAACTACCACAATGAAAACAAGGATTTTGTGGTTTATATCTAACAGACTGACTCTCAACTCCTGATTTTGAAGGTAAGGAGTTTATGTTCTTATTCTTCCTGCAAAAAGAAGCCAGATGGTTAGAACTTCCACAGTTATGACACGTTTTCCTAGGAGCATCAGGAACAGGCCTATAATCATTGCTTTTATTCACACCTTCCTTTCCATTCCTATTTTTCCTAGGCGATTTTACCTTGTTTGCATTCTTAACATCTTTCAGCTTATGCTTAAGCTGCTTCTTAGTCATTAAGCATATGTTTACTTCAACTGTCTTTTCCTGTTTTAGTTTGTCAGAAGTTAATTCATCTTTAACTTCTGATTTCTCATTATTAGACTTCACAGTTACAAACTTAACAGGTTTTAATTTTGGCTTTTGCTTAGCAACAGGCTTAATTTCTATAGTTCCTTTATCATTCTTATCCTCTCCATAACCTAAGCCCTCTTTCCAATTTTCACTACTTAGCAAATTTTGAGTTATTCTGCCAGAGTTAGTCCAAGTCCTGATAATCTCTTTTTCCCTTTTTAACTCAATTTTTAGAGATTCATTCATTTTTAGCACTTCATCCCTAACATAAAAAGCATCATCTCTATCCTTCTGAGTTTGATGGAACATAACTAACTCTTTTTCTAAGAAATCATTTCTTTTCTTAAAAGCAAGATTTTCAGAAGTTAATCTTTCACATATTAAAGTTTGATCTCTATAACTAACAAACATGGTTTTAAGATATCTTCTCAACTCATTAATATCATCAGTATGAAAAGCATAAGTAGTCTGAGGTACCTTTATTTCAGCAGCTTCAGAACTGCTCTCAGCACTTTCTTTATCAGCATTTGCCATCAACGCATAGTTCTCCTCACTTTCAGAGTCTGAGGTGTCTGTCCAGCTTTTCTTCTTTGTGACAAGAGCCTTGCCTTTGTCACCCTTTACTTTCTTGCAATCAGGAGATATGTGGCCTTTCTCACCACAGTTATAGCTTTTTACATTGGTATAATCTCCTCTATCAGACTTTCCTCCTCTGCCCTCAGATCTTCTAAAATTCTTCTTATCAGAACTTGTGCCTTTCCTGGAAAACTTCTTTCCCATCCTGAACTTCCTGTATGCAATCTTTGTGATCCCTTTTACCATAAGAGCACACAGCTTCATCATCTCCTCATCAACATCAGTCTCAGGCAAGCTTTCAGAATTTGAGTCATCATCACTTTCAGAACTTGATGACTCAGTATCAGACTTTGTGAAAAGAGCTTTACCCTTGTCTTTCCTTGAGGTAGCTGCCTTGGGGAATTCTTCTTCAGCCTTAAGAGCAACTGTCCTTGAATTTCCTCCTTTCCTCTTGCTTTTTTGTTCCATCTCAAGTTCATGAGTCTTGAGCATTCCATAAATTTCATCAAGAGTTGTTTCATCAAAATTGTAGTTGTCTCTTATTGTTGTTGCCTTCAAATCCCAGCATTCAGGAAGAGCTAACAGGAATTTAAGGTTTGAATCTTCAAGATCATACTCCTTATCAACCAATTACAAATCATTCAAGAGTTTGACAAATCTATCATATAAATCAGTCAATGACTCATTAGCCTTTGAGTCAAAGTGTTCATACTCTTGAGTGAGTATTGTCTTCCTGTTCTTCTTAATTGTATCGGTTCCCTGACACCTTGTTTCCAGAGCATCCTATATCTCCTTAGCAGTCTTGCAGTTAATTACCCTATTTGACATTACATTATCAATGGCACTATGCAGTAAGTGTCGTACCTTAGCATCCTTAGCAATTGATGTTATATCTTCAGCAGTATAATCACTCTTCTCCTTTGGTACGGTCTTTGCTGCTTCACCTGCAACTGCAACAGCGAGCTTGGTTGGTTTGTGAGGCCCTTCCTTGATTCTATCAAGATATTCTGGATCTGTTGCTTCCAGGAACATGGTCACCCTCACCTTCCATATGGAATATTCAGATGGTCTCAGTATGGGAACTCTGATGGTCTCATACCGACTTTGAATTTGTGTCTTTGGTGGTTCTTCAGTTTTGGTAGGCTTAGTTGGAGTTTCTGTGTCAGACATGATTGTGTTTGGATCTTTAACTGTATGTGCGTTAACAGATAGGCTCTGATACCACTTGTTAGGTCACACACACTGTAGAGGAGGTGAATACAGTGTAAAGTACAATTTAATCGAACTTTAATATCTTAAGTAACAGAAAATAAACTTTATTGAAACAATAAACTCTGTTACAGTATGGAACTGTTACCTCTCAGTGATGAATAAATATCACGAGAGCTGCTAGGGTTACTACGAATAATCTTCTCGAATATGATAACACTTATAGTGTAAACCCTATGTCTGTGTTTATATACTACACAGTTACAAGATAATCGCTAATTGATATGGAATATAATTTTGCTTCCTAAAATATATCAATCAAATATCTTTTCTTCCAAGTATTCTATTCTTTATAGAATTCCTTCTTCATGCATATCTCTTCTTATGTTTATCTCGATCTTCTTTCCTTTAATCAGCTACTGTCCTTATCTGAACGTCCTTTAGAACTTAAGTTCTGATATCCATGTTCCGATGATTATCTCCTGATAATATAAGTACTGATATCCTTAAGTCCTGACCTCCAGTAAGTACTGATTTATTTAGTTTAAGTAAGATCTGAAAAACTAAACATAAATCATATTAGCCATGACATTATCAAATATATCTAACAACTTGATATAGTCTTTAAAGGTTGAGTCTGTTGAGCTTTGGTGAATCTTGGTAGTAGCATCTTTGAAGGTTTAACATGAGCAATGTCAGAGGTTTCCTTTTCCTTATCTTATGATATCAAGCCAACTTGAGCTATGTCAGAGGTTGCTTGTTTCACTGTCATATCAGAACTTACTACATCTTGACTCTGAACAACTTGAGCCATGTCAGAGGTTGTTTGAGAAATCTTCCTTTTCATCAGAGTAAGACTAACATCTTCTTCATCAATTATTTCTTCATCCATGACTGGCACATATACCTTTACAGGTTCATCAACTTTTTATTTTCCCTTGGATCTTGTATCTACCTCCACTTGTAATTTGGCTTTGGTTGCCTCAGAATTTATCCTTTCCTTAATCACAATACCCTTAAGTTTTGGAAGTTTCTTTTCAACAACAGAAGCTTTAGATTTTGAGTTGATTTTTTCTGCTTTAAGTCTAGCTTCCTCTTCCTTTAGACTTTCAAAGTCCATTCCAGGATTTTCTTTAAGAAATAATCTCCTTGAAATTTCTTCATCAAGTTCCAGATGTTCAATAGAACTTATCCTTTTACCAGTATCAGAACTTATTCTTCTCCCAGTATCAGAACTTGTTCTTTGTGTAGAAATTTCAGTTGTCTTTGATGAAGAACCTTTGCCACCTTTTCCTTGACCATGACCTCTACCCATTCCAGAGTTTCCCTGGTCATCATTTTCATCATCCTTTCCTTTCAGTGATCGAGTAGATTTGCATTTGGACTTAATTACTTTCTCCCACTTTTTGGCATCAGTAGGTAAAAGAAGAGAGACAAGCAATTCCACTAAGGATTGGATCTCATTGAGTTGAGTTTGATTAGAAGCTTGATTCTTTAGAATTCATCAATTTGAGCTTGTTGTTTCTCCTGAGTTTTTTCAATATACCCAATTCTGCCAATTTCTTAGAGGCAGATTGGTTTCTTGGTTTAGCAAGAAATAGAAATCAATTTCCACATCAACTGCAGAAGAAGAATATATTGCTGCAGGAAGCTGTTGTGCACAGATTCTATGGATGAAGAATCAGTTACTGGACTATGGGTTAGAATTTTCTAAAGTACCCATTTGCTGTGATAATCAAAGTGCTATTTCTATGACAGGAAATCCAATTCAACACTCAATGACAAAGCACATTAGCATTAGGTACCATTTCATAAGGGAACATGTGATGAAAGGTACAGTGGAATTGCATTTTGTTCCAATAGATCAATAACTAGCAGATATCTTCACAAAACCATTATGTGAAGCTCTTTTTACAAGACTGGTAAATGAACTTGAAATGGTTTCAGGTTCTTTCTCAAAATCTGTTTAGTTTTTGTTCTCATACATCAGACTTTATGATCAGTGTTTACAAATTTTCTTATCTCAATGTAATCTGTGCTTAAATTGTAACATATTAAACACTGCTTATTATCTAATGTGATTTCATAAATCTGAAAGTGTTTTGAATGGTCTGTGACTATTCAATCCAATGAGGATTATCTTGTTAGATGTTGACTTAGTAGTCTTTAACAAATTATGTATCCTATGTTTGAATTAGTTATTTATGTGGAAATCAATAACAAAAGCAAATTATGATTTTGATCTTAGTCAAATTTACTTCCTGTATCTTATTACTAAGTCACAAACTAGATTATTGCTTCTTATCTGTCAAATTCTGATGTCAGTAAATCTTAAGGATGAACTACATGCTTGATAAGCCTCACTTATCTGAAGAAAATAAAAGAAAAGAAAAAAATTGAAATCAGGTACTCCTTTGAGATCTAGAGAAATTTATGTGAAAGGGAAGATCCAAGTGCATTGTTGGTGTTAAGTTATATGTATCAGAAAAGCAAATTAATTTTTCTTAGTGACTTTTCATATTTTCTGATTACTGGAGAAATATTCTGATAACAGCATTAATTCTGATGGCAGTTGTAACTCATTTACACTGAGAAACCCTTGTCAAAAGAATTTCAAAAGATGCATAAAATAAGCACAAACAATTGAGGTGGATTCTTGCATAACTTTATTCTACAGTAGACTTCACAATTTAAGACAGATTTTGGGCATTTTTCTTAGTTATGCCTTATTTCTAAGAATACTGAAGTTTATCAGACTTTAATCTTTATCTGATCATTTGCACATACACACACTATCACTCCATATGAATGATGAAAATTACTGTGGTGATTAAGTTGTTTCTGATAAACAGTTAAGTATTATTTGCATAAATTTCGAGGACAAGTTCTGATTATGTTCTGATGATTAAGTTCTGAAGAAACCAGTCAGTATTTGTGTGAAGAAACACAGAAACAATCATTCACTTTTTGAGTCGAGAAGCCATGTTCTGATGACCGTTAAATTCTGATAATAGTCAAGTTCTGATGCAAATCCTGGTGCTTGCGTGGCATTATTTATTTACTTGACTTATTTTTGGTATTTACTATAACGGTTATATTTCTCAGAAAAATAATTAGGTGAGATAAAAACAGTCATAATCATTTGTTAGTGGGTTGCGTGTTGGTTTTGGTATGTGCATGTGTGCAATAAATACTGCATGTTTAATGTGCCCACTATTTATGTTTTGACTGATTACACGCTGCCAAGTGTAAAAACTGCTGGTTCTAATTCAAAAGAGACGTTACCATGTGCAGAGTATAAATATCAGAGATAAAAGCTTATACAATATTTTACCCACTATTTTACTCTATTCTCTCTCTCTCTCTCTCTCTCTCTTATTTTATTACTCTCTTATTTTCTGACATTCTCTTACAGGCATTTTATCAAACACTTTGCAAACACAAAATTTTCACTTGATTTTTCAACAGAAATGGCACCAAAGGATGTTATTTTTAATGGAGATAAGTTTGTCCCAAATAACTACTCTGCTATCTTGAACAAGGATGAAGCTCCTTCAGAACTTCACTTTGTTCAGGATTTCTTGGCTCATAGTGAGATTGGGTATGCTCTGACCCAACCTCAAGCAATCTCTGGTAAACAAGTGCTGGAGTTCTGGAAGACTGGAATCTATGATGATGGAGGTGAAACTGGATATCCAAGCATCATGGAGATGGTAATGATTGGGTATGCTCTGCTCCAGTACCATGGGAGGAAACCTTTAGAGGGGCTGAGTGGATACATAAATGGAATGATAATGATTTTATTCCCAGCCCACATGTTCTGACAGAACATGTTTCAAAAGCTGATGAGTTGCTGATAAGTTCTGACTTCAAGCATCAACTAAAGATCACTGCTCTTAGTACAAGAACTCTACAAGGCCAACACTCCAAGACTCATGCAAAGGTTGATAAACTTCAGGAAATAGCTGATAAGCTAGACATGATGCACAAACTAGACAAGAAGAGGTTTATCAGACCAATTCAAGAAAAAGTGAATACTATCGAGCTTGTTCAAACCAAGCAGCAGGCCCAACTGGATGAGGTATTACAAAATCAAGCTGCTCAACAGACTCAGTTAAATGAGATCCAATCTTCAGTGGAACTCCTTCTTTCTCTACTCCTGACAGATGATGCCAAAAAGGGGGAGAAGGTAGATAAGTCCAAATGCTCACCAAGCCAAACACTGAAGAAAAAGGATGATCATGGAGATGACCAGGGAAACTCTGAAAAGAGTAGAGGTCAAGGTCAAGGGAAGCAGCTGAGTAGAATTCCCACTCAACAAAAAAGTTCTCATAGATCTGCTATGCAAGGGAGGAATAAGGAAGGAAAGAAGCCAACAAATCAGGATGTTCCTTTGTTGATCACAAATGCTGATACTTCAAATATTGATGATCAAGTTCTGACAACTACTTCTGATGTGATAGTCCAAGCTGGAAGCCAAGAGTCACAGAAGTTTTTGCTGACTTTGAAATTCAAAAGAAAGAAAGCAACATTCTTTTAGAAAGATCCCAAAATTCAATTTGTTGATGAAGAATTGGCCAAGAGACTATTCCTTAAGGATAATCTAGGAGTGGATTTAGAGGAATTAAAAGAAGAAGAAGCTAAATTTGCTGCTGAGAAGAGCAAACCCAAGTCAAAAGCTTCTGATGCTAAAAAGTCACCAAGCCCAAAAGAAAAGGGGATTGTGATAAGAGAAAGATCTTCCACAGAGATTCCTAGATCAAGGACTAGATCTCAAACTACTACTGATCCCAAAGACAAGGGAAAAGGAAAAGTTGGGGAGACAGTCAAGAAACAAAAGATGAAGATTCCTCAATTTCTGATGAATCCTATGTGCAAGATGGTTCAAGTCTTTGATGATGTTGTTGCTGAAGATGAAACAGTTGAAACTCTGAAGAGGAAGAGGATGACAGAAGAATCTAAGACAACCTCTGACATAGCTCAAGTTGTTCAGAGTGAAGAAGTTCAAAACTTAATAAATCTTGAAGATATTTTAGAACAGCAAGCTACAGATGAAACTGCAAATCCTAACCAATTCATCAAGACATCAACCTCTGACACTGCTCAAGTTGACATAGACAGCTTAACATTAGAAGACAAGAAGAAGTTGCTATGGAACAAGTCCATTCTAGTTTAGCCTAAGACAAATCAGATGTTGAATCAACTTGCAGCATTTGGGGTAAAAGCCAAGCAAGCCAGAGACACTTCTGGATTAGGTTTTGACAGAGAGAAATTCCAGACTGGGATAGAAGTTGATATTAGAGATCCATTGACATTGACTGACAAGCCATTTGAAGAGATCACACAGAAGCACCTTGACAAAGTGTTTTCTGCTCAAGTAGTGATGGATACTCATTATGATTATGAAGTAAAAGAGAAATTGATCTTATTTCTGATTGATGGTAGAACTTTGATGATGGCGGCGGTGATGGCGGCGAAGATGGCGGTGGATCGTCCGATGTTGATTTGCCGGATTAGTTTACATTGATCGGTTTTAAGACTATTGTAATTTGCTACTTTGATGGTTATGGGATGTAAATTTAATACGTTGTTATGGTTTGATACTTTGTCGGTTATTTAAGATTGCTTATTATGTAATGATATGGTTTGATCCTCCGGTTATCGGAGTTTGTAAATGATTTCGTTGGATTTAATTACTATTGTTTAATCATTAAATTTACTAGTTTGGTGGAATGATTTTGAGTAATATAGGTTATTTATTAGATTGGAGATTTGGTTGTGAATATTGTTTGGTTGTGAATATTGTTTCGTTGTTTGGTTGTTTGATTTGGTTTTGTATAGGGACTGCAGAAAAACCTGCAATTTTATTTTTAAAATCAGACCTTAAAACCGACCGACAATAGGCATAACCGACCACTTTTGACCATTACAAAACCCCGAAAATCGACCGTCAGGTGACATAACTGACCATCTTCTTCATAAAACTGACCGTCTCCTTCAGAAGGTAGTCGATTTTAAGACGGTCGATTATGACATTTAAATTAGCTTCTGAAATAAAACCGATTGATGTGCATACTTTGACCACGGTCGGTTATGAGTTGCAGTCAACTTTTTAAAAACAGACATAACCGACCACCAACGGTCGGTTATGACTAAGTGACGTGGCAACACGTGTGCACGTGTTGCCACGTGTACACAGTGACCCCACATTTAAATAAAATGTCCAGGCACTTAACCGACCACTATGTTGGTCGGTTACGAGGGTTAAACCCGACCAAAAGTCATAACCGACCAGGCTAAAACCGACCATGCCCTGTGGTCGGTTATGACTATTTTAACCGACCGTGTTGCCTCTTAACCGATCGCTTTTTACAGTCGGTTTTGTCCTGTTTTCCTGTAGTGTATTTATCAGATATTTGTATGTTTAGTTGTTTAAGTGTTAGTAGGACTGTGACGACCAAACCGTGCCATACCCGTATCATATTATCTGCTTTACTCTAATAATATATAAGGATATAATTGTCATCACATTTTTTATTTTTGATGACTCCTATTTTCAATTTATCTCCTTAATTAAAAACTTAAATAAAATAATATCTATGTTTTTTTTTCATTTTATTATTTTTCTTGTATGTTCTGTTTTTATTTTATTTTCATGCAATTTTTTTGTTTTATTTTATATTCTTTTCTAGTATATAGGTAATTCTAATATCAAATTATTTAATCTTGAATTTGACAAATTCTCTTCATGTATTTGTGAAAAACAGGTTTTATAAATCATCTTATTGAACTCAAGATCCTGCTCTCATTTTTTTTTTTACAAATTATCCCTTACAAATGAGTATAACATATATTTGTATTCTAATTTGAAATAAAAACAAATATATCATGTTACTCATGAAAATCTCCCATACGTCCAAAGTCAAGTCATTTATTAATTTTTTAACTTTGTTTGATTTGGAAATGAACTTACTGTTTTGGCTTATAGATGTATGTAAAGTTCAACTTAAGTCGCTAAACTTGTGAAATTCGACACTTCAACTTTAACTGGTTAAACTTGTTGGAGAATAGCCAAAACCAAATTGTGACAAAAAAAAGTAATCACACATTGTATGCAAAACACCACAATGGCCGAAACCAGTCTGAATAACATATAACAAGAATGAAATCTCTCTATATATTAAATATGAAGTAAAAGACTAACTACTGTTAAAGTTCACAAAACGATGACTATTTAATTTGAAGAGCTACTTGGAAAAACAAAACCAAAAACAACAGAGACTTAATCAAAAAAATATGATTGATACACCCATCGTGAAACATCCAACTGCTACCCAGGGGCTCAGTCGCTCTCCTGTTTCAAGACATTGTAAGCATTAGTCCAATTGTCTAATAAACATAGGAACCGAACAAATTTTGCTAGTTATGGGTTTCAATGCATTCAGTTTCGAGCTAAAATTTTAGCTTCACTGTAAATTTATACCAACAACATATCTAGACAATTATCCAACAATTTCAAGGTTACCCACCACAAGGATATGTACTATGCTTAAACTTGGAGTTGCGGTGACAGCGTCTAGAGACAAGTTAAATGACACAGTGCGATTATTTCAAATATGAACCGAAATGAGACTTGTTCGCTTTAATTATATACACATTATATATTCATAGTTATTACATATCATTAATTTTTGATGGTATGAAATTGCCACGTGTAGAAACACGCACCAAAACTTAAAATTGCTACCCAACTTTAAAGACCCTAAAATGGCACTAAAGTTTGCTATATATTATATATTCAAATAAGTAGTTAATCATCATATGTTTATTTGATCTTTGTGTTTATACGGGTAAACTTGTTTATATATGGTGGTTTCTGTTATAGAGAGTACCTATTCTGGCAGCCTTCCAGAAGAAACCTCGAAACCTGCAACAAGACCGATCAATTTGCCACTTGAATCAAATTTATAGCAAGTATTTATTAATATTGATGTAAAAGCTTTATAAATGACAAGAGAAATTAAATCCAGAATATAATATGCAGAATCAAGAAAACAGTAAATACACTGATATTCATCTTTTATATATGTTATTTTTACAAAAACACAAAATAAAATGCTATAAGAAAAAATATGCAGCTATTCACCAAAAAAAATACAATAAGTAGCCAATATATTAATAATTTAACGTCTATACGTATACAATTTTATTTATTTTTATCTGAAACCTTCTCACTGGTGTAGGCAACATTCTTAATGTAATAGCAGCGCCTACGGTAGCATTACATGAATTGGTCAATGGTCATTACTTTCACAATTCCACTATCAAAGTACCCAGTTTACAAGCTACAGATGTCAGGAACACGCCCTTTGTTTTGAACAAGTTTAAGAAAACAAAACAGATATCATGGTCTATTCCTATGTTAGTAAAGCACCCAAGTTTTTTAAAATATACACTATCCAACTTACAAATTCCAGATCTTTCATTACATCTCTATTTAAGATAAATTCAAATGTGGTACTAAAGAAATGCTAACTAAAAGTTACATATGCCAGATACAGATTATAACCTACACAAGTCATCAATGCTTTTAAATAACTTAATTGTATGTATTGTTATCAATAACTAATTTAAGATCGTGACCTTCTGTAATTAGCCAAGACGAAAGGTTTCTCTACAATACATTACATGAGGGTGTTAAGCTCTATCTAAGAAGCCTTCTCGCATACCACAACCACAATCTTAAATTATAGTCCTAATAGATGCACGTTCTATTGTATTTTCCTAAACTAAAGGGTATAACATGAACCAGCCTGATAATATTATGACATCCAACTGTATATACACGAAACTGAGAAGATGCTAAAGCTTCTCAGACAAACCTATTTCCGCTGCTTAAACAATTTTCATCTTTCATATCCACCACTTTATTGCATTTCTCTATTAAACGGAAGGGTGTACATCACTAAATTACTTTATCTATCCATCAGTAATCAGAGACGCCATTTAAGGTTTCACTATCGATATGCTTATTTGCTACTATCATAATATATATATCTTCATCCCTTATTTAATTATGACCTGCATACATACTTATGAACCTAATAATAGCTCTTTCGAATTTCCTTATAAACCACCCCCCCAGGAGAGATATGTAACATTAGAATAATTACAAAAAAAACTTTACAATAAGAAGCTGTGAATGATGGATGTTGAACAAATTGTACTGCTTCACAAACAAATAAATCACACACACAGTTTTACAAGTATAATCAACTAATTTACCCAATCCATTTAATCCTCTTTACTTACTGATGCCTAATATGAAAAATGATCTTCATGTGTTGCACAGACAAATTTATGTTGTCTAACTTAATTTATAAAAAACTACAGAAGTACACATGATGGCGCAACAACAGTTTCTGACAGACTTCATATTTCTAGAACTCATAATATTTTTTTTTCAAATCCAACCCCTCATTCCCTTTTCCGTTTGACAAAAGAGTATGCTACACAATATCCAATTAGAACTGCCATTTATACTACTTACAGCTTCACTTCAATCTACTAACCGTTAACATTCCGCTGAATACCACTGATAAACTACCTCAATGCCTAAATTATAATATAACCAATACCTATCATTTATCAACCTACTAAAACCTATCCTTAATTTCATTACAGCTTCATAAAACTTCTTAAACTACATCAATCCAAATAAGGGAGGCACAATTACACAATCCCACCAACAAGAAACAAACAAACAGTACCCACAATATCCGAGATAAGACAATTCAACTAAGAGAGTTCTGATAGTCCAACCATAACAAATTAAGCATAACCCACTAAAAGGATTCTAAAATTTCTACGTATTAACCAATACCCACTATATTAACACCAATAATACATATATAATACACAGAGAGCTGTAACTGTAATACAGGAAAAATCGAAAATATGGGGTGTTAACATACCCAGTTTTCTGTTCAAGAAAAGTAGGGAATTGCATCTTCAAGAAAGTACAGGTGCAGATCACCAACAAAACCACCGTCAGAAACGAATGGAAATTAAATAGAGCTGACTGCAATCAAATTCATTCACAAACCCTAATTAATTAATCAATCATATTTTCTCTACAAGATCAAATTTTGATGAAAAAAACATACAATTCGAAGAAATATAAACATACCATCGTAATTTTCTTGAATTTTCAACTTCTCCACTGAGCTTCAGATTTATGAGCTAAACGTAGAGATTTTATTTTTTATCTTAATTTCTTGTCAGATACTTGCAATCTAAAAAGGTTGTTTTATGACGCCGTTATCATCCACTACGTTACTGTTTTCTCATAAATTATTAGAAAGTAAATTTTTTGTATTAAAATTTCTAATTATTTTTGAAATTTTAAAATTTAACATATGGTCAAAAAAAATTTTTTTTTAGAATTGTAATAAGAATAATATTTTTTGGAGTTTATTACCAAAAATACTCGTCTAATACGTATTTTAAAAATGAGTAAATCTATTACGCATTTTAGCAATGGGTATTACATAAAAAACAAAATAAAACAAAAATAAGTAAACACGGGATACATGTCACAAATACGTATCCCAAAAATTGATACGCATTATTTGAATGCGTATCTAAATTTAAATATTATTTTTTAAAAAAAACTTCAATTTTTTTTACACAAATTACCCATCTTAAAATGCGTATTAGGACTGTATTTTGACTTAAATTTTCAAAAATAGTATTATTGTCATAAATTCTAAAAAAATAGTTATTTTTGTCATTTTTTTGAATTTAACTAAATTATAAAAAGTAATAAAATAAGATTAGGTTTGGATGATGTTTTTCTCCAAATCTATTTTTTGGAGGAAACATAAATAAATGCACATCAAAAAATAAATTTTATTTCAAAAAAATAAACATGTAAAGAGGATGGAAAGAATATAGAGTTCGAACTAAATTTCATTTACTAACAAATAATTTGTTTGATTTATGTTTTTGTTCCGGATACGCATGAATATTTTTGAAATTCGATAGCTCGATAGATAAAATAATATTCTAACTGTCAAGGCAAATGGGACAGTCTCTTATGCAAATGGGACAGTCCCTTTACAAATGAGACAGGGTATGAGACAGTCTCAATTACACTGCAGAAAATAAATAACAGAAATAAAATGCAGAATGCTGAAAACTGAAAAGTAAAAACACCAGAAGTTTTTACTTGGTTCGGCCCCTACACCTAGTCTATGGCCTACATCCAAGTCCCCATGCCAACTAGCATAGAGAATGTATTATATCAACTTTAATAAAAGAACTTACAGTCTTTTCCTTGATTACAAATATAGCACCTGAAAGAAACCTTTTCCCAAGCTATCTTGCTACCTAGCCCACTGCTATTCCTTAGCCTTCTAGCTACCTTGCTATACTTTGAAATCAAGCTTGCCACAACCCGGCACAAAGTTGATATGAATACACGAGTACAAGAATAAACAAATTGATTACAACTCAAACTAGGTTTCTTGTTTTTCTGGATATGAATATCTCAGGTATGAAACAAGAAAATGATTTCAGATGATGAAAGATTCTCGTGAAAGTGTTAGCTACAAATCTGAAATGAAGAGTTGTATTTATAAGCAAAGTTCTAACAGATTTATTTTCAAACACAAGATAAGATTGGAAGATAAGTTTGTTTGAAAATATTTGAATGAAACTTTTAAACAGATCTGTTAGTACGTTGAAAAAGATAAATCAAGTAAAGATAAGGTTTGAGAGATTTTAAACTTGATTTATAAGATAAGGTGGTGAGTTTGTTTGAGATAAGGTTTATCCAGATAAACAAGATATACATAAAACCCTAACAAACCTAATCCTGAGAAATAGCCACTGCTGGAAAATCTGAACAAACTGCAAAGCTTGAATCTCGTTTACTTGCATTCTGTTTATCTTCTGTTTATCTGCAATCTGAAAATCATCATAAACCTGAACTTCTAACATTCTCCCCCTTTTATGATGATGACAAAGAAAACATAAATGCTCCCCCTATCAAAAACACTAAAGGCCTGTAAAACAAAGTTAGATATAACAGAATATATTGCAGTTTATAATATGTGCAATTATTATGAGAATGAGACAACTAAAAAATGAATGAGACACTAGATCAATATGCATAAAAGAGACAGTCTCAACACTTAAAACATAACAACCCATCCATAAACCAGGATGTTCAGTTGTTATCTAAACACATCACGAAATCAATCCAACAGAATATATCAGTCAAACACACAAAATCATCCATCAAAAATTTAAGTTCAAACACCAACACATAGTCTTAAAAACGAAACACCCATCAAAGAAACATAGTCTGAAAAACCAAAATGAAACAAGCGTCTTAAAAACATCTCATAATTTCTCCCCCTTCATCATAAAAGGGTCCTTAATCGGAATCGTCATCAACGTTAACTGGAGCTTTGCGTTTGCCGGAACCAGAAGCCTTGTTCTGGGATGAAGGAAACACTGGAGCCGAGCCATACTCTGAAAATAACTTGTCAAAAGCTTCCTGAGCTGGTGCCTTTCCGTCCCTTTCACGAAGCCAATCAAAAATCTTTGCCTTGTATTCTTCTCTGGTCATACCAAAAACTGAAGGTGGAGGAATGGCAGGGAGTGGCAGAGGAGTAGTGATTTCTTCTAGAGTACAATCTCCAATCCAGTCTCGTTTCTTGTGCCAATACATCTTGCTCTTGTCTTGCATGGCTGACAACTGCTGAGATAAAAACTTAGTCTCGGACCCAAGCTTAAAAAACAACTTAACAAATTCCTTTTCCCATGCCTTAGCAGAGGAAACCATCCCTTCCTGTAGAGTCCCAAACTCAAAGTCTATGGTCTTAGACAACTTGACATCAGAAGTATGCAATACAGAGAGTTTGGCATTGATATCATCCAAAGATGAACAAACATACTTCCTAAACAACTCAAAAGAAGCATTTAGAATACTAACTTCAGAAGTTAGTGATCCAAGGGTTTTGACAGAAGCAAAATGCTGATTAAGATTAGCCAAAGCAACAGAATTTTCATTTAATTTGATCGACAGAGAATTAAGAAGAGTATTGGTAGGCTGATCAAAGGGGTCTGAAGCATAATTAGGAGACTTAGGAATACCACCAACATTCCTAGAAGCATCATCAAAAACTAACTCATTGGACTCAGAAACAACTAAACCATTTAAGGTTAATACTGACAAGTCAAAAACTACGGAAATCTTATCAGACACAGAAGCAGGGGTCAAGGCACAAAAATATTCAAATACTCGAGACAAAAGGCCAGGGTATGGTAAGTGCATAGAACCATGCTTGGCACAGTGACCCATATTGGATATAATCAAGGAAGCAACATTGCACTGAATCTTTTTAACAAAAACAGACATAAGAATACAATCTTGGAAAGTGACTCTATCACGACCGGATTTACGAGGCATAACATTCGTATGAAATAAGCGAAACAAAACAAGAGAAACTGGGGTTAAATCATTTACCGAAGGTTTGACTGACACCGAAACAAAATTGTCACCAAGAATGACCTTGAGCTGTTCCTCGTACTGGAGACCAGGAATGTCTTGAAACGCTTGATGAGTTGTCGACGGACAAACTCCCTTGTCAGAAACACCAGTAAGTCGTGCCAGAAGATCCGCTTTAAAACAAACAGGATTCCCTTGGACTTCTGAGAACACAATATTTCCATCCAAAATACGTAGCTTGGCGTAGAATTCTTTCACTAACTCGGGATAAATAATCTCCGGGGGCGACAACAATGATGAACAACCTACTGAATCAAACAAGCCCACAATACCGATTTTCTTCAGAAGATCCAGATCACACAGGCGTTCCTTCAGAATCAACTTTGACATCACTTTCGTCGAAGTAGTCTCCTTTGCATGTCGCTCAAAAGAACTATCAGACATTCCGCTTGATACCTCCGGTTCAAAATTACCGACCCGTTGACGCTTGGAACCTGAAGCCGCATCAGTTGGGGTACGTTGAGCGGTAGATCGAGAACGGGTGAAAGGGGTAGATTTGCGTGCCATGGATAGAGGTGAGAAAGAAGAAAAAAAATTGAGAAAGGTTTTTGATTGTGTTTAAGAGAGAGAAGGTGAATAGGAAACTGAAAGGGTTAAGAAGATGAGTTTAAATAAAAAGTGAGAATTGAAGAGATAGAGATTGAAAAGAAGTCGAAGAGATGCAAGACAGAAGTTATGTACTGAAAGAGTAATACATGCACGAGTTTCAAGGATATGAAAAGTCTAATCAAAAGATTTACAAAATCTAATGCTATATACACGCATAAACACACGGACAAATAAAATAAAAAACACAAATTCATAAACAGGAACCTAATTACTCAAATAATAAATACACAACATATATTTAAGTATTATGACATAATTCATATTTAAACACATAAATTACACAAAATCACGTAATAAATTACAGAGAACACATACCTAATTCACGACGCATTTTACAAAATCTATCTTCAGCTAAAGGCTTAGTGAAGATATCTGCACGCTGTTTCTCAGTAGAAATATAAATAAGCTCAATATTACCTTTAGAAACATTATCTCGTAGAAAATGGTGACGAACATCAATATGCTTAGTACGAGAATGCATACCAGGATTTTTAGAGATATTAATTGCAGAGGTATTATCACAATAAATAGGAATATTTGAGTAAGAAATACCAAAATCCTGCAATGTTTGTTGCATCCACAAAATTTGAGCACAGCAACTTCCAGCTGCAATGTACTCTCCTTCAGCAGTAGAAAGAGCTACTGAAGTTTGCTTTTTACTATGCCATGCAACTAAACAATCTCCTAAAAATTCACAAGCACCACTTGTGCTTTTTCTATCAACCTGTGACCCTGCATAGTCAGCATCTGAAAAACCGATTAAGTCAAAGGAAGAGGAGCTTGGATAAAATAATCCCAAGTCACTCGTACCTTTCAAATATTTAAAAATACGTTTAACGGCATTCAAATGAGATTCTTTAGGTTGAGATTGAAAACGAGCACACAAGAATACACTATACATAATGTCAGGTCGTGAGGCAGTTAAATATAATAATGAACTAATCATACCTCGAAATTTAGTGACATCTACAGGTGTACCTTGTTCATCCTTAGTAAACTTAACTGAAGTACTCATCGGAGTTGATTTAGGTGTGACATGATCAAGTGCAAATCTTTTGAGTAGATCCTTTATGTACTTGCCTTGGTGAATAAATATTCCTGCATTAGACTGATTAATTTGCAAACCTAGAAAGTACTGCAATTCACCCATCAAACTCATATCGAATTCCTTATGCATGCAATCAGAAAACCATTTACACAAAGATTCGTTAGAAGATCCAAATACTATATTATCAACATAAACTTGCACTAAAAGAAAGTTATCACGTTTATGAAAAATAAAGAGAGTTGGATCGAGTGTACCGCGAATGAAACCATTGTTCACAAGAAATTAACTGAGACGTTCATACCAACAGCGAGGGGACTGTCTCAATCCATAGACAGATTTCTTGAGCTTGTAAACATAGCTAGGGTACTTCTCGTGAATGAAACCTGGAGGTTGCTTCACGTAGACTTCTTCCTTGAGATAGCCATTTAGAAATGCGCTTTTGACATCCATCTAATAGAGCTTGAACTTCTTGTGAGCTGCAAAGGCCATTAAGATTCGAATAGCTTCTAAACGAGCTACTGGAGCATATGTCTCGTCGTAATCGATTCCTTCCTGCTGGTTGTATCCCTGAGCAACCAAACGAGCTTTATTTCGAATGATATTTCCATCTTCATCTTTCTTATTCTTGAAAACCCAACGAGTACCAATGATCTTGACATCCTGAGGAGGTGGGACGAGTTCCCAAACTTCACAACGCTCGAACTGGTTCAATTCCTCCTGCATTACAACAGACCAATGTTCGTCTGCAACTGCTTCTTGAGCATTCTTTGGTTCGAATTCAGCAACAAAAGCACAGAATGCACATAGATTATGAAGTCTGCTTCGAGTAGAAATCCCTTGATCTAAATCACTGAGAAGATTATCTGGTGGATGATTCTTCACAGTCCTAGAAGACTTAGGAAGTTGAATATTACTCATTTCTTCCTCATTAGAATTGTCTGCCTGGAAATGAATAGGAGTTGTCTCATTCAAAAGAGACTGCCTCATTTCCGCTTGTGATGATTTATCCAGAGGAGTAACAGAATTCACATTTGAAACACTATCGGGAGTCTTTGGAGAGCCAGAAGATTCATCTGAAGCTTGAGTAGATCCTGAAGAATTATCAGAAGACTGAGATGGACCTGGAGAGTCTTGACTGTTTGATTTGTCAGAATGAGACTGACTCTTTTCAGAATGAGACTGTCTCATTTGGGAATGAGACGATAGATCCGCAGTGTCTTCATCAATTTGAGATATATTCCTTGAGGATTCATTGAAGGTAATATTGATGGATTCTTCTACTTTGTTCTTGACAGAATTATAAACACGATAAGCTTTGCTTGTTGTAGAATATCCCAAGAAAATGCCTTCCGTAGATTTCGCATCGAACTTGCCTCGATTATTTTGAGTATCTAAAATAAAACACTTGGAACCAAATACTCGAAAATAACTAATGTTAGGAGTCCTTTTCTTAAGCAATTCATACGGAGTTTTAAGCAAAATAGGACGAATAAGTACTCTATTTAAAACATAACAGGAAGTGCGTACCGCTTCAGCCCAAAATTTTCTTGGAAGCTTACTCTCATGCAGTAGAGTTCTGGCAGTTTCCTGTAGAGTTCTGTTCTTGCGTTCTACTACTCCGTTCTGCTGAGGAGTTCGAGGAGCTGAGAATTCATGAGTGATTCCTCTTGATTTACAGAAGTTTATGAAATCCTTCTCGAATTCACCTCCATGATCACTACGAATAGTCTTGAGCTTAAATGAATACTTAGTCTCAAGGTTAGTAATAAGATCCTTAAACTCAACAAAAGCTTCATCCTTAGTTCGTAAAAATAATACCCAAGTGAAACGAGAATAATCATCAACTATAACAAAAGCATAATTCTTACCTCCTAAGCTTACATACCTTTCTGGACCAAAAAGATCTAGATGAAGGAGCTGCAAAGGAACAGAAGTTGATACTTTATTCTTGGCAGTAAAGGAAGTTTTCACTTGTTTTCCAAGCTGGCAAGCTGAACAAGGTTCTATTTTCTTGTACTTCAGCTTTGGTAGACCTCGAACCAGATCATGAGAAGATATCTTCCGAAGAAGATCCATGTGAACATGGCCTAGACGTCGATGCCAAAGATACTGTTGATCTTGAACAGTAGCAAGACAAATTTCCTCCTGCTGTTCATCAAAATCTAACACGAAAATATTTCCTTTTCTTTTGGCAACTAAAGCAAACTCGTTAGTCTTAGTACCAATATAACATACATCTTTATCGAACTTAACCTTATGACCAGCATCAGTAAGTTGACTTACACTAATGAGATTATATTTCAAACCATCAACTAAACGAACATTAGAAATGGCAAACCTGTCATTACCAATGGTGCCTTTTCCAATAATTCTGACGGTGTTTGAATCTCCAAGAGTAACTAAGCCACCTTCCTTGGCAACTAGAAATAGAAACTTGGATTTATCACCTGTCATGTGACGAGAACAACCACTGTCGATGATCCATTTATTTCGCGGAACATGGACCTTCAAACAAACCTGCAAGAATTGGTTTATCTCTTAGGTACCCACTTAACCTTGGGTCCTGGTTGGTTAGTATCACAAATCTTATATAAATGTCTATCTGATTTCTTAATCCACATCTGAACAATATTAACAGAAGTATTAGCAGATTTATATCTAGTAGACGATTTATAAGATGAGTTAGAGGAGTGGCCCTTGATACCACATAATCTAGATTCAGATGTAGGGTGGCCAGCTTTGCCACAATCTCGACATTTCTCATAAGGCATCTTATATTTCATAGGAGCTCGCTTATAACCGCCTTGAAATGCACATTTCTTGATTGACTCACATCCTAAACCTCCTTTATCAAGAGAAGATTTTTGTTCACCAAGAAGAGCATTCAAAGTTCCTTCTCCATGAAAACATTTAGCTAAATCCTTTTCAAGCTGTTCGACTTTCTGCTTTAATTCAGGAACTAAGGGATCAGGAGCACTGTCTTCTTTAACGGTTTCTGAATCAACAGATATTGACTCTTTCTTCAAGGCTTCAAGGCATACATCCTTCATCTCAATCTCATTTTTGAGATATTGATTTTCTTCAGTAAGTTTTGAAACCCTTTCAAGCAATGATTTGTTCTCAGCAACTAGGGCTTCTTCCTTCATGGGGTCATCCATTTCACTAAGAACTTCACTTAAAGCTTGCTTTAAATAAGCATTCTTTTCTTTCAACTTCTTAACCTGGACCTGCAAATTTAAAATAGAAGAAGATATATTTGAATTATACTTAATATTCTGTACCTCATCATTATCACTGGAGTTGTCCTCTAGTCCAGCAAAGCAAAGTTGAGCAACTTCATCGTCTGAATCGATCTCCACATCAGATTCATCATCACTCCAGGTAATTAATGCCTTCTTTTTGTTCTTCAGCTTGTAACAGTCCTTTTTGAAGTGCCATTTCTTTCCACACTCAAAACAAGTATCCTTGCTTTGATTCACTTTAACCTCCTTGCTCGGATTAGATTTGAAGTCCTTCTTCAGAAACTGTGACTTCATAGGTCGTTTGGAGGCATTCCGTTTGGCAAGAAATTTATGAAACTTCTTTGTTCGAAGAGCAATATCTTCATCAGAATCGTCAGGAGACTCATCTGCATCAGCATTAAGTGCAAGAATTTTCTTACGAGGAGCTTCATCTTCTTCATCATATCTACGAAGCTGATTTTCGAATTCTTCCAATTCACTGAACAGTGTTAGAGTGTCCATAGTTGAAAGCAGTGTTGAATCCTGCAGAATGGTAACCTTTGGAGCAAACTTCTTTGGCATTGCTCTGAGGATTTTCCTATTAATCTCAGATTGAGGAATGATCCTTTCCAGAAGTGAGATGGAGTTCATCAATGTCAGAAACCTCCCTTGAGCGTCTCGCACGCTTTCATCTCTTTCCAACCTGAAACCTTCATAGTCACTCATTAGCATACTTAATTTTACTTCACGTACCTTAGACGTGCCTTCGTGGCTGACTTTGATCGTATCCCAAATCTGCTTGGCAGTAGTACATGCTGAAACTTTTCTTAATTCTGTAGCTACCATGCCATTGAGAAGTGAGTTCATAGCTTTAGCATTGGAATTCATTGCGTTCACTTCTTCGGGAGAGAGATCCTTGAGAGATTTTGGCTTCCCTTCTTTCATAGGAATTGTGAAACCATTTTCTACAGCATCCCATTCAAATGCATCACGCTGGAGAAAGATTTTCATCCGAAACTTCCAGTCATTGTAGTTTTCAGCACCATGAAGCAGTGGTGGATAATTGTTTGAATACCTATCTGGTTGAGCCATGGATCGCTAGCAAAATAAACACTAAAAAGAGAATTAAATGCACCTGCTCTGATACCAAATGAAATTCGATAGCTCGATAGATAAAATAATATTCTAACTGTCAAGGCAAATGGGACAGTCTCTTATGCAAATGGGACAGTCTCTTTACAAATGAGACAGGGTATGAGACAGTCTCAATTACACTGCAGAAAATAAATAACAGAAATAAAATGCAGAATGCTGAAAACTGAAAAGTAAAAACACCAGAAGTTTTCACTTGGTTCGGCCCCTACACCTAGTCTATGGCCTACATCCAAGTCCCCATGCCAACTAGCATAGAGAATGTATTATATCAACTTTAATAAAAGAACTTACAGTCTTTTCCTTGATTACAAATATAGCACCTGAAAGAAACCCTTTCTCAAGCTATCTTGCTACCTAGCCCACTGCTATTCCTTAGCCTTCTAGCTACCTTGCTATACTTTGAAATCAAGCTTGCCACAACCCGGCACAAAGTTGATATGAATACACGAGTACAAGAATAAACAAATTGATTACAACTCAAACTAGGTTTCTTGTTTTTCTGGATATGAATATCTCGGGTATGAAACAAGAAAATGATTTCAGATGATGAAAGATTCTCGTGAAAGTGTTAGCTACAAATCTGAAATGAAGAGTTGTATTTATAAGCAAAGTTCTAACAGATTTATTTTCAAATACAAGATAAGATTGGAAGATAAGTTTGTTTGAAAATATTTGAATGAAACTTTTAAACAGATCTGTTAGTACGTTGAAAAAGATAAATCAAGTAAAGATAAGGCTTGAGAGATTTTAAACTTGATTTATAAGATAAGGTGGTGAGTTTGTTTGAGATAAGGTTTATCCAGATAAACAAGATATACATAAAACCCTAACAAACCTAATCCTGAGAAATAGCCACTGCTGGAAAATCTGAACAAACTGCAAAGCTTGAATCTCGTTTACTTGCATTCTGTTTATCTTCTGTTTATCTGCAATCTGGAAATCATCATAAACCTGAACTTCTAACAATTTTAACTTATACGTGTTAAATATATTTTAGAATCTTTTCAAAAAACAAATCTTTAAATAACATTATATATGTAAAATTTCACAATGTTTATATTATTATAGTAAATACGAAATATTTATGTTCACTTAATCCAGAGTCGTTGATGAGAATCGTTGATATAATCTTAAAAATTCTAATTCAACGGTTATAATGTTCGAATCCTTCCAGTAACATAATAAATTATAATTTATAAGATATAATGATATAAATATTAAAAATTTAATTGTTAGTCCTCCGAACACTCAATCCAGAATCGTCAAATTAAATTGATATGAATCGTTAGATATAATTGTAAAAATTCTTATTCAAGAGCTAGAAATATAATAAAATTATCATTTATAATATATAATAATAAAAATAAGCACAATTAATATACTATGTAATTATCTCTTAATTAAAAATTGATATCGAAACAAATTATCAATTATCATGAATTTCATATCTCGGCAATTTATACGTAGCGGTTCATTTCCAAGGCCGCAATCCTCCAGTATAGTTGCATGACCTTGAGTCTTGAGCAAGGTGTCAATTACTCATTCCCCATAAAAATGTAAATAATTCAATATAAAATCAAAATTGTTAGGTTCATTACCTGTATAAAAAAAATTAAATAATACATCTCTTCCAAAATTTGTAGACTGAGCTGAGCTACAAAATAAAAGTTTGTAAAAAGAATTGCAAGAATACAGATTATACCCAAAATTCTATTGGTGGTATAAACTTTCACCATGGACCTGACTGACACTGATATATTCTCAGCTTCAGATTGTACATATATGGCAAGACTTTAAAAGGAACCTACAAAATCGTCATCGTCTCCTTCGCTGCTAGATGATTCATCCACCTGACTATCATCACCGTCAATCACAAACTCCAGCATTCCACCGTCTTCGTCTTGTTCCTCAATCATGAAAACCCCGTCATCATCTTGATCTTCATTGTCATCATCCTCTAGCTCATTTCCACTATCATCATCAAAACTCGTATCATCCATATCACTTCCACCATCTCCCACAAGTCCCAGCAACTGATCCTCGTCTAGGTCATCTTCATCTTCGTCGTCTTCATCAGTCTCAGCATCATCAGGATCTGAGTCATCATCAGTTGGTCTCCTGCGACCTATCTCATAAACCCTGACTGAAGAATACATTTCTTCTGGGTCATCCATTGTAACCAACCCAACAACAGAATCAGTGGGCTCAGTTACAAAATCAAGTACACAGCGATCCACTGGTATAGTGGCAATGTCAGAGTAGTTGACAGCATCCACAGTGCGGAAGGCTGAACACAGTGGATGTTTAACTCGTCGAGGTAGTAAGGCAGCAGTAAGGTCATCAAGATTCCTCCTCAAGGTTGCATATATTACATCTCCACTGCCATTGAAAGAAACTACTGTTTGGTCCAGGGATGGTACACTGCGAAGCAGCCTAAATTTTCGAAGATCCCAGACTTCAGAGTTTATGATGACCTGTGAAACAAAATCAATTTACAGCAACTGCGGATAAAAGCTATACTACCTCTAACCTCTACAG
This sequence comes from Apium graveolens, assembly GCF_009905375.1. Lineage (NCBI taxonomy): Eukaryota > Viridiplantae > Streptophyta > Magnoliopsida > Apiales > Apiaceae > Apium > Apium graveolens. The sequence goes on along the minus strand of NC_133657.1, from coordinate 148,813,484 downwards.
GACAATCCATACTGTTCGAGGACTGTAAGAATGCATGTAACTAAACCAGATCCCATGCAGAATTGGAAGTGCTTTACATGTTACTGTTCGGCCACAATCTGTGTATATGTAAATTGGGCTAGGCCAACAGAATCAATATAGATATGGTTGTGTATCTTTTGGAAGAAACATGAAACCTTTTGTGTTAAAAATTTCCCTAATTTTATCAGTGATCAACTCTACATTTATAAAGTGACGGAGACAATTTTCCATACCTCATTACCAGCTGGATGGAAACCACCACCGCCATAATCAGTAAACTGATCAAAGTGATGGACGGGGTGGGGCTCTCGAAGGTCCCACAAGACTCCATTCCAGAGTAACATTGAGTCTGAGGGACTAAAGTGAACGAGAGAGTACACATGTGAACGTCCTAATAAACTCGAATTTGTGTCTATAAACATTGTTTCCAGTTTGCAGGTCTGTATATCATACAACCGAATTTCTCGTCTTGTTGACTCCAATGACAATGCTGCAAAATTTCTTCCTGAATTGCTCAACTTTCCACCTTTACACTCTTCAAATGAATGTCTAGGTCCAATTGACACGGAAGATGCATCCCATATACGCACGTCATGGGAGCTTGAAGAAAGAATCAACTGGGTCTCTTCAAAAAGATGTGACTGTAGACTTGTCAAAGCATATTGGCTAGTAAAGCATTCCAATATATTGCTGTTGTCAGAGTCAAAAATTTTAAGCTCCCCAGAATCGCAACCCGTAGCAATCCGAGAGGAATCTCCTAGAAAAGTCATGCAACTTAGCATAGCACCAGTATCATCCCTGCATGTTCTCCATGGTCTGAATCTACTATAGACAAATTGGTGATCCCTGCGGCTTCCATTTATTCCACTATACTTGCTTCTGTATTCACGTGTAGTAAGTCGGGAAGTCACATTTGATGGTGCATCAATGCTTTGTTTTGATTCAGGACAGACATGTGGGTGCAAAAGAGAGAGTGGCGGTAATGTAGTGATGGGAGCGGGGCATTGCCGGTGCTGGTTCTTCAGATACTGAGTGACAATAGAGTTTAAAGTTAGTCGTTCTGTGTTAACAGATTGTGGGTCATTTAACAGACCGCGATGTAGAGAGGGTGTTGCTTGAGCCGAATTGCTTATATTCTCTAAATTTTCTGAGAGCAAACCACCTGATATTAATCTCCCATGAGAATCTTTAAAAAAACATGGTGTGGTAAAAGCATTTGATTCAGCCAGCATACTGCTTTTACAAACACTATTAGGTGTCTTATAAACTGCATTCCGAACTCCATTACCACCTGTCTTAACACGTTGTTTCGATGTAGATGATCCAGTCTCAGGTGTTTCAGACAACTTGCGCTTCATTAGCAATGTGTTTGGAGTTTTAAAACTATTATCTGCAGCTCTACTGGGTTTTATCGCAGATAATAAAGATGAAGTTTGTGGTGTGCCGTCTGGGACACATAACTTCTTCATAGTTTTGTTAATGGTAGATGCAGGGTAAGAATCTTGAGATTTGGGCTGCAAACCATGTGTAGATGCGTAAACCAAAGATCTCTTCTTTGACGACGAAACGTCTGAATTGAGCTTACTGCTGGAATCTTCATCTAAGGAGGCAGATTTTAGTTTATCAGAATAAAATGCGCAGGACACATTTCGAGAAGGCCAATGGACTTGTACAGAAGGGGTTTCCTGTCCAGAGCTTTGATGTGACAGAGATGATGGAGCTGCTAATAAAGGCAGAGGTTTCAATCGAGCCTCTTTCAAAAGTGTAGCCGCAGTTGTTGCCAATCCAGATGCTTGTAGGTGTTCGTGTATTAGTAAAAGAAGTTCTCTGAGTTTGACAATTAAGAACATGCATTAGGCACAAAGTTAAAACAGAAAAGTGAGCATGTACCCATAGATCTAAAAAAATCAAGAATTAAATACCTGGGATGATAACTAATTGGAGTAGCAGCAGCTATAGCAGCTCTCTCTATGCGCCTTAAAGTAGGAATAGCAGCATCAGTCGCTGTAAAAGTACTTGCGCGACCAGAATTAGTGACAACCTACAGATATAGCCCAGGGGGGCGAATCCACATTAATTTATGCTAAAAAGGAAAATGAACACCAAAGTAAACGTAAGAATAATTATTCCACTTTCGTTGTATTAACGGAAGCAGAGCTTGTGTAAGCCACAACATAGTTTTGAAGTTCAACACATAAAGAGACAAAGAGTGTCAATTTTTACTCCTGAATTTATATATCACTTCTACTCAACATTATTATATCCAAAATATGGTTATACTGCAAAATTTCATATAATCGAATCAGTTTAATTTATAATATAATTCGTACTTTCGAATGTCAAAACGGGGTGCCTAGGTTAAGCAGGAGTTGCCTGGTTGATAAAAGGCCCCAGTTGGGTGAATAGGGTAGGCACAACATTTAGAGTGATATGTATTTGTAAAGATATAAGCATCGACTTCATACCGCAATCAGCTCAATCGCGACCTGAGCTAGTTCCGCTTGCCACCTGCTTTGCTCGCTTGCAGACGACTGGCCACCTGAATCTCGAATAAGTTCGGACAGGTTTTTCCCAACCTAAAAAAATTAGAATATACTTACTATTCTGCATTAACAAAATGCAAGATTATACCTACACTATGAGGTGATTTTATAAGCTCTGGATAGCTAAATGCAAGATTAATTCTAGATAGTTTTAAATTGTGAATCTATTTACCTGAAGCTTAGTTAAAATGTGCGCAATTGCATCATCTCTGGCTAAACCAAGCAGCACTCGGCATGCAAGAGCCTGAAGACAGACGAGGGAACCTGGAGGAGTAAGTACGCGTGGTTGGAGAAGCTGAAGAAGGACCTTAATTCCGTTGTTGGCACGTACAGCCTCTCTAGCTTGATGGAATACTTGTTCCACTTGTGCTGCAAGACCTGCACAACCTGCCCCAACACCTAGAGAAATTCTACGATCTCCAACTAATCCAGAAGGGACAGATGATACAGGATTTAGTGATAAATTACTCGCTGATGCTGTACCAACAGACATTGAGCTGATCCTATCTACCACAGCCAAATCATTCGTCCGCTCCCTTGTCTCATTTTGGTTAGGAATGGTTGGGTCTGGGATATTCCACTCTGCATTTCTGTCTCTACCTTCATCAGTAGGACCATTCGACGACTGAATCATAGACTGCTGCCCATGACTTAAAAGAGTTGGTTTATTACTGATTGATGGTGGAGGACAAACAAGATTGACCAGCACACTGAGTGCTGCTTGAATAATCTAAGAAATCAATATAATTAATTTAGCATCAAATGTGATCACAAGCACATATTACATTAAAAAGTTGGTGTTTAACATACAAATTCAAAAAATTCTTAAACACATTACCTGCGGTTCAACCTGACCAGCACCATTCGCTGCGTCTAAAATGACTGCTATCCCTACACGATCATTGCTAAGAGTGGCATTGACTATGAGTTTGCGGCTGTATGGTACTAGTGTAACGATGTGGAGAACACCCAATGCATATTGAATTAAGTCATGCAAGTAGCGCTCTACAGGTGGGGCCTTTAGAAAAACAATAGATTACACTTAATATTGGTGAAAATTCATTTAGCGAGAAAACAAGAACATAACGATACTAATTCAAACCTGACACAACTCCAGCATTGTAATATGCCCACTCAAGGCCAAGAACTTGTCAACTGCAGGCCATCGGGCTTTAACAAATGCAGGACCGAGCTTCCGATCCCTCTGCATCTGACGAAACGTTGCGTCGATAGCCTCATTACTGATATCAATTGGCTTGTAGGCTGCCCTAACGCTAGGTAAATTTCTTGCCGCACTTCGAGTATGTTTATTAGGACGTATTGAATCCACAAGCAGCAGGAGGTGCGCTCTAAAATATTGTCTTAATGTGACACAAGTGTGGTAAGTTACCTGCTTCCCAGATGAGGTCAACACTTCCGAAGGAGAAGGAGACTGATCGTTATGAAGTGATGTTCCTCCTGAAGCAGATGTTCCTCTTACCCCAGATCTCACAGACGCTGCATTATGTAACAGATAGTACAGCTTCTGCAAACCATCCTGAGCATCAAAGCAATCCAAGACTGCTCTGAAGACAAATGCCGCAGCAAAAAATAAAGCGGCGTCTTTTCTTGCTAGATCCTGGGGACAGTCAAGAAGTTGAAGAGCTAACTCTATCACCTTATAGAGAACATCTGAGGGGAGGGCACATACACGTTCCATTGTAACCTAGAAGACAATCTTAAAGTTAGAAAAAAAAAATAACTGATATAGATTCTAAATTAACATAGAAATTCACTAATAAGCTTAAGATGTCATAAAAGATATTTTGCTTACCTGAAGAGAACCAAGAGTCAACAAGCATGAAGAGAGGCCCAAAAATGTCTGAGCAACTCTTGGAACATTGAGAAGCTTTTGCATGCCACCACGATCCACGAACATTGCAGCAAATTTTCTATGTGCAGCCAATGTAGAGATCAATTTGAGCACATTAGACAAGAGCAACACAACTCTTGGTTCCTCCGAAACCCTGGAACTTCTTTGCAACAGTGCAATACAGACATCGACTCCTTTTTCATGCAAAACAGGACCAAGAACCTCCACATATTCTCCAAGTATCTCCAGACACTGGATACAAAACCTTTCTTTTAAGTTTTCTAGAGACCCGCTGTCCGGAATAAAGAACTCCTCAGTTTCATCATTTTTTTCTTGTTCAGTCACTTGAGAGATTGGATCTGATTCAACACCTTGTAAGTTCCTATTAACAGTAAGGGATGGATAAGCCTGGGTTCACCATAACCTTCTTGTCAACTCTAAGCATGTATATAAGAATACATTACTTACCTTGAAATTTCAACTGCATGACCAGCATCAATGACTGTCATTGCAGCTTTAGAAGCAGCCAAAACAGCAGCTCCTTCGTCATCTGTCTCTTCAAATACCTAAAAGCAAACAATTAATGGTAAAATAACTTTTACTACAGTCACACTTGTTATCAGTAGACAGTAAATCGGAAATTGGTTTGCCTCGGTAAGCTTACAGCATAACAATTACTAAGAATAACTGGAGTGTCAGGTTTTCCATGACAATATATGTGTTTTAGGTATATTTTTGGTGTTTTCAGGTTTATAAGTGCAGAAAAGAGAGATTAACAGCTAATAGAGAGAATTAAGAACAGATTAGAGAGAGATCAGCAGAGAAACAGAGAGATTCAGAGAGATCTTAGACAGAAATGAGAGAGAAAATAGAGTTCTAAGCTAGAAACCCTAGAGAGAGAAAGTTTGTTATAGAGAGAGAGAGAGTTTGGCGGAAACTGATTCCATTTTCATATTCAACATAATGAGAATTACAGAACTCATACAAGTATTTATAGAACTAGACTCAACGCTAACTAACTTGACAAACAGGAAAAGACAATATTACCCGAACTACTATTATCACAGTATATATACTACATAGACATAGAAGTACTAATCCTGACAACCCTCCCTCCTTGAGATGGAACCATGCCCTCATGGTTCTCTTCCTTAGACAAGTCCGGATCTTCATGCATTCTTGATAAAGCATCAGCCACTGTGTTTTCAGACCCCTTCCTGTATAGGATTGTATAGTTATAGCCCATGAGTTTGCTAATCCATTTTTGTTGCAGAAGGTTACTGATTTTCTGCTCAGCCAGAAACTTCAATGCCCAATGATCTGTTTTTATGAAGAAATGTTTATCCATGAGGTATGGTGACAATTTCTTCACAGCTGCAAGCACAGCCATCAATTCCTTCTCATAGGTAGACATAGTCTGCCCCCTCACCCCCAATGCCTTGCTGAAATAAGCCAAAGGCTGACCTTGAGTCAACACAACACCAATACCTATATTGCAAGCATCAGATTCCACTATAAACTCCTTAGTAAAATCTGGCAACCTTAGAACGGGGGTACTAGTCATAGCCTGTTTCAATGCTAAGAAAGCAGAAGTGGCTGCCTCATCCCAATTGAAGTTCTCCTTTTGTAACAAGTTGGTTAAAGGTTTAGCTATCACCCCATATCCTTTAACAAATTTTCTGTAGTATCCACTCAATCCAAGAAACCCTCTTAATGCCTTGATATTTTTAGGAAGTGGCCAAGCCGGCATATCACTAACTTTAGATTGATCTACAACCACTCCTTCTCTGGATATCACATGGCCCAAATATCCAACCTGAGTTGTCATAAACTCACACTTAGACTGTTTAGCAAACAGCTGATGTTGTCTCATGAGACTGAAGACATGTTGCGGATGTTTTAAGTGATCTTCAATGGACTTAGAATACACTAGGATGTCATCAAAAAATACCAAGGTAAATTTCCTGAGATGTGGCCTGATCACATCATTCATCAGATTCTGGAAAGTTGCAGGGGCATTAGTGAGGCCATAAGGCATCAAAGTGAACTCATAATGTCCAAAATGAGTTCTGAAAGCTGTTTTCTCCACATCCTCTTCTTTCATTCTTACTTGATGATAGCCAGCTCTCAAATCCAATTTGGTGAAGAATTGGGCTCCATGAAGTTCATCAAGCAATACTTCAATAAAAGGAATGGGGAACTTATTCTTTATGGTTAAAGAATTAAGTTTCCTGTAGTCTATGCAAAATCTCCAGGTTCCACCCTTTTTCTTTACTAGTAATATTGGAGATGCAAAAGGAGAACTACTAGGCCTTATTACTCCTAATTCTAGCATTTCAGCTACTAGTGTTTCAATTTCATTCTTTTGGTCAAATGAAATTATGTAGGGTCTTATAGAAAATAGTTGTGAGCCATCTTTCGATTCAATAGTATGCTCAATTTGCCTTTGTGGTGGCAATCCCACTGGTGGTTGGAAAATATCAGCATACTCTTTCAGCAACTCCTGAATTCCTTAGACCCCTCAGTTTCCTTGACTTCTCCTACTAGTTGATGAGATAGTAAAGCTCCAGTTGATTTCTCAACTACATCTAACAGGAACATCAAACCATGCTCCTGTCTCTGGCAACTTCTCACAAACTGGGCAGCAGTCATTTGTTGTAGCCTTGGTTTTTCTGCCTTACTATTCCCTGTCAAGTGTCAATGTAACCATCTTTCCTTGATGTTGGAACTGCATTTGTAGATGCTTAAAATTCAAAGTGACTGGCCCAAGAGACCCCAACCAATCCACACCAAGTACCAAATCATAGCTCCCCATAGGTAAGGTTTTCACAGAAGTCTGAAAACTATACCCTGCAATTTGCCATGTAAAATTGCTACACTCATACTGACTGGTTAGCTGGTTTCCATTAGCCACCAAAACCTTTAATGGTGGTGTCTTTACCAATTCACACTTCAGCTGCTTAGCAATATTCTCATCAATGGAACTGTGAGTACTACCTCCATCTACTAATATAGAAAATTGCTTCTTTCCCTTGATGTCAGTCAAGGTAATAGTCTGATTACCTTTTACTCCCTCAATGGCATGTACAGATACTGCCATCTGATGAGATAGTTTTCCTTCCTCTGATTTAACAATTCCTGCATCTGAAGCAACATGGTTCTCCAGCATAATCTGATTTTCCTTGTCACTATCTAAAACTTCCATTACTTGAATCTTTCCCTTATCTGCAGTGGACATCCAGTTATTGATTACCTTCTTGTCAAACTTTCTTGACAATTCTCATGATCTAGCTCTCTTAAAAGCTTGCTCCAAGGTTTCAGGGCCAAGTAATTGAACCACTACCTGTATTTCCCTCTGTAATCCACTAAGGAAACATTCAATGAAATACTCTTCAGATAGAGATGGTATTTTCTGCTTAACTTGCTCCATGTATCTCTCAAATTTATTGAAATACTGTTCCACAGTATTCTCTTGCTTAAGCTGCTTGAAATGCTCAAATAGCAGCTCTTGTTCTATCATACTAAATCTAGCCACAATGGATCTAGAGAAGTGGTTCCAGTCTGTATGAACATTTGCTAACATAAACACCTGATACCAACTTTTGGCAGATCCTTCAAGGTGCATTCCAACAATGGCCACGTTCTTACCTTCACTTATTCCAAATATTGCAAAATATTGATTGCAATCCTGTATTGGGTCCTCAACAGCTTTACCTGCCTCCAACTTTGGAAAACTCAACTTAAGGTGTTGCAATTTCTTATTCTCTGATGTGTCATTCCTTATGAATTCTCCAGTTTTCTCTTTCTTCCTAGAACCAAACAAATCCTTCTTCTTGTGTTTTCATCTGTAAAAATTTTAACATCATCTCCCTGGCTATCTCTATTGTAGCCTCAAGTTTTTCTAATTTCTTATCAGTCATCTCTTTGTTAGCCTTAATCTGCTGTTTGACTAGCACTACAGTATCATCAAAGGACTTATCTCCTTCCTTATTCACTGTTGAATCCATCTCTATTTCTTACACAACAGTTCTCACTTGCAATTTATTAAACACTTAGTGTGCTCTATCAATATTTCTCAGCAATCACTATATATCCTAATTCTCAATCTTCAATTCCTTTCTTAACTACTGAGATCACACAGCAACACTTCAATTCCACCAATTCACGCCAGTAATCACAGTACTAACACAGAACAGAGTATATAACTACTAGAAATGTAATAAACTTGTTGTTTTTGTACTTTTCTCCTTTAATATCAACTGATCCACAAGTGATCACGCACAAACAGCTGTCACAACTACAACTTAGTTGGTACTAACAGTAAAATTCACAGATCTGAAAGTATAAGCTAGAACAACACCTGATTGCAAAGGTCTGAACTTTGATGAGAGATTACTGTGAATCTAGGCTCGATCTACTCGGATTTGAGTGTTCAGCAGGATAGAAGCAGTGGTTGATCTGGTTATAGAGCTCTGTATATTTTTGGTGTTTAACAGCTAATAGAGAGAATTAAGAACAGATTAGAGAGAGATCAGCAGAGAAACAGAGAGATTCAGAGAGATCTTAGACAGAACTGAGAGAGAAAATAGAGTTCTAAGCTAGAAACCCCAGAGAGAGAAAGTTTATGATAGAGAGAGAAAGAGGTTGGTGGAAACTGATTTCATTTTCATATTCAATATAATGAAAATTACAGAACTCACACAAGTATTTATAGAACTAGACTCAACTCTAACTAACTTGACAAACAGGAAAAGACAATATTACCCTAACTACTACTATCACAGTATATATACTACATAGACATAAAAGTACTAATCCTGACAGGAGTACGTGGAAGGATTTACTGGTGTAAACATCAAATGTATTTAGATATTTTATAATAATCAGCTAATCACTCATGTTAGAACATTTTATAAACTCATTTTTTAGAACAACCAAATAAAAACATATAAATTTAGGTATCTGCTGCAAAAATTAAATTAAGAATCTAGTGAACTACAATAGACAACAAAATACAACATTTTATTTGTTTTTTACCAATTCCCTATTTTTTTCTACGGAAACTAAACTGATTTGGGCCCAATTTTTCCGGAAACTAAACCTGGCGATAATTCCAGAAGCTGGTCGGAAAGTCACCCAAGTCCCATTACTCCTGAAATTTAATATATTTTTGTAGACTGCTTGCCAATTGTCTTAGTGACCTCGTATCTAAAAAAAAATTGTTTTTGATAAGACCAGAAGTCTTCTTGCGCCTGGTTGCCCCAACATAAACTATTTGACTAAAAGAGGAAGATAATTAGAGTGTTTCAGTAACATATTAGTGTCACACATCAAACTAAGGAAAAAGAAACAAAACATCAATTGCAGTAAAAGATACAGTAACTAGTCAAAACTTACAATAAATTTCAGCCACTTTAGAGTTTAGACATCATCCTTATTACCTACACAATCAACTTGTTGACACTCAATTAATATACTACTATGAATATGAATTATTTGTGGTCTAATTATAGTGGTGCATTGCTTTTCATTCACTCACAATTCTGTATTATCTAATTCTGAGTTGCTTCATAAACAATATACTCTTCCACGCGAGAGCACAAATCCTGATTTATAGATGACTGATGATTATTTGAAAATGACATTTTCCCGGGGAGCAAAAATCCTATTCTAATATGCATCTCTTAGAATGTAATTGTAGAAAAAGATGTTAGATATAGTCGCTTTACATTAAGTTTTTAAAGATTATAAAATAGTATGGTGTAACTTTGTAACATACTTTAACAACCTTTTCGTCAAAAAGGTGCTTTTGTATGCCAGAGTTCATCCAAATAATATTCACTGATTGATGACGTTTCTAAGATTAAACAAGGATGAAACGATAAACAACTAACCTCCAATGCAGCAGCCTTGACAAATTCGGCAGCAGAATCACCAGCTGCTTTGATGGCATCTGCAGGAGCAGCGGCTGCTCTTGCTTCAGCTTCGGCAGCTCTGACTGCTTTCTTAACCAGATCTGATATATCCTTGGATCCAATTCTGCATTCCTGGAAGCAGTCATCATTATCTTCTCTTTCGGTGGCATAAGAGTCTCCAACCGTCCCTAAAACCCCCTTAACATCTGTCATGCTTCTTGAATTTCGGTCAATTGCAGCTGCCATGTCCATTGTTCTACACTCCTGTCCTCTCCCTGCCCCTGGAGATGCTAAACCATGTTTGGCATCCACAACTCCATTTATTTTCCACCTTCCTCCGGATTTTACCAATCCACGACTTACCCTGCGCTTTGACGAATCCTCTCCACCATCATCAAAATCTTCTTCTCTTAAAGATCTTCCTTGACCATGTCTATCACCACATTTTTCATTTTTTCCACATAAATCCTGAATATGCCATCCATCACAGCCCTCTGCATCATTCCCGTATTTATCATCATCCGCCAATCTATCAGGGGATTCTCCAGCATCGCCATCATTCCAAGATTGATATGATGGCCTAATGAAGTTTCTCTCATTATCCTTTCCGGTAATTTGATCACCTACCACCCCATCTATTATCCTAGGAGCATCCAACTGAAAATTCTCTGAGACATGCCGAAATCGGTTCCTACCTTCTTCTTTTCTTCGAACTGAGGTAGCTGAAGCAAGCTTGCGCTCTATTGAATGGTTTGCATCTTTTCTATTTGGCTCCCCTAGAGACCGGATACGAAGATATCGAATCAACTTCGCTGACAATCCAGATGCTAACACATCTTCAACTAATTGACCACCACTGCAGACATTATTTACAACTTCAAATTACTGCTATTTATTATAACAATAACAAAACAGGGTAAAGAGCATACCCGGACAAACATATGGCAAGAAGTCCAGTGGAATAGGTCCTTAACATTTCAGCCTCAGAGGATTTTCGCAATCCATGATTACTGTTTGAATTATAATCCTTACCACGAAACCTAGAAGCATCATTTGCCGCCCAACCATTTATGTTCTCTAACACGTTTTCTTCAAAAACATGGGGGTGCTGGTATGCAAGTACAGAATTATCAGAAGTTAATGTCTGAACAATTTATCAAGTTGAAGTTAAAGGTTGAAGAAAGACCATTAGAATATTGTACCATCCACGTCAATGAACAGCTGAAGAGAACCCTCACAGCAGCTGCCTGGACAGATAGTGAGTATCTAGATTCTGACAAAAACTTTGAAGAAATTAATTCAAAAAAATCATCATTGTCCTGTAGAACAAGAAAACAGTATAAATGTTATAATCAGGTCAACTTTGTATCAGTGCAAAATCATGTGAATAGTAGCTTGACTCTCCGGAGGAGATTCCAAAAACCACGCAAAAATATACATAAACAGCAACTAATCATGATTGTAAGCATGAGGTATGATGTACTCATTTGATTTTTTTTTAATTTAGAAATAGATAATATTACATTACCCGGATCAGATTCCCCAACCGTCCAATGGTATGTGAAGCACGAACATTATTCACAGTGGACTCAAATGTATCTTCCATATACCTGCATTGCGGAGGCAACATAAAGTTAAACATTAAAAAGTTATATATATATATATATATAAATATATTATTGCATAGTGGAGAAACTGAAGATCATTTCCACTAAAAAAAATTTGGTATTGTATGTTAGACATGATACTCCCCTATTGGAAACTATGAAACATGAATCACAAAAGCTTACATCACCACTTCTTAAATATGTTTGTCTAACGAGAAAAATTAGCCTAATAGCCCAGTGTTTGTAAGGGAAGGATAAAATGTCGTGGGTGTGAATATCTTTTATTGAACTTCAGTTGAACCATATAGGATCTTGTCCACATGCATCTCCCTTCTGTTCAACAAGAAGCACCATCTAGCCCCTCCAACTCCATCACACTGTCAAGGGAAAATATGGGCTGTGGTAGTCATTCTAATGTTCAGTGTTTTAACACTTAAGCAACTCAGTTAGCTTTGTTAAATGCTTCACAAGAGATAACTGACTGGATTGTTTAAATTCACTTGGTAAACTCTCCCTTCCCAATAACTTAGTTTAGAAGTCTGTGCATACGACTGAAAGAAATTGAAAAATTTATGGGTAGTTGGATCAGGGGGCAAATAATTATCAGTCCATGTTGGGTAATTCAGCTTTTCACGAGTGTTGCTCTAATAACTTTTAACAATTTCAATCAATCATTTCATAAATCTGACAAGATTTACTGACCTGCTTCATTGAAATTTATGTACTCAATCTAGAATCTAAATTCTGTGAATGCAGCTAGAAAGCTACAAAGTTTCAAGGGAAATCTCACTAGAAAAAGGAAAAAATAAAGTTGTGGCCTTGCGATGAAATGCTTATCAGATGTTAACAAAGATGTGTAAATAAAATACGGTGCAGAAAAAAAAGGGAAAAAAAAAAGAGGCACCTCTTCTAGTAGCAAATATGAGATGAAGTAAAATACAAAGTTCTAAGACTAATCAACCGCTTAATAAAAGACAAGAACAAGTATCTACATTCTAGCATATAGTTCTTCATTCCTCATCTTAGTTTTAGCTATGTTCGAAATCTCACAGTGAGCTGAAAGGCATTTAGTTACTTTCCAAGACAATGAAATCCCCTTCTGAACATCAAGAGTCACATATTCATCACTAAGCTTGGTACAACAATCACCGATATTTACATGGTTAATTCCTGCAATTGCAAGTGGCTAATAATGTATGATTAACCTACATTAATTCTAATTGTTTCAACAAGGGGATTGTGTCTGTATTTTACAATTCAGGTGAAAGTTTGAGGGCCTTTCCAATTCCTTCAAAACTCCTGCAGACTAAGCAACAGTTCACTAATCATGTTGACACCGCATCTATTTGGCAATGTAAATTAATAGAGTTTAGATCCTTCAAAATCCCCTTGCAAGTGTACCAGAGGCTTGAAAAGTGTCTACCATACATACATTGCCAATTAATCGACAGAAATTATCGACAATTTAACAATGAAATCTAAGAACATTCAACTTACTCTCATACAAGCTTAAAAAACTTGTGAGCAATTTCTAAATGCTATTATCAGTACTTAAATATCAGAACCAGTCCAACTACTCTACTTTTCTTAATCACTCAATTCCTACTTTCAAACCTTCAAGTAACTGAAAACCCGATACAACATAAACACACTCAATATATCAATACATACAGCTATAACACGTTTAAATTGAAACTAGGACATAAAATTATGTTGTACATATTACTAGCAAACATTTACTATAAAAACATGTAAAATTATAACCTACATTTTCGCATAATCATCCACAAATAGAACACATAAGCACATTCCATACTAAAATCAGTAACTAACTAAACTCGAGATTTGGAGATACCAAAACACATATGCATAAAACAAACACAGATGACAAATGTGAATTGAGGAGAGGAGAGCATAAAAATAGACCTAGACTCTTGAGTTTCGAGAAGCGAAGCGAGAGCGTGAAGAACAGAAGAATCAGGATTATCAGATGATGAAGTAATCTTGTCCATTAGTCTCTGAGCTATAATCGACAACAATTCATATTTCAACTTGTCATCATTTGCTTTTTTCATTTCTTCCGGCTCCGCCGCCGGCGGTGGTTGCTCTGGCGCCGCCGCAGCGACGACGTCTTCACCACCCGGCTCCATTATATTATAATTAACAACAGATAGTGAACCTGGAGGTCAAGTGAACAGCAGCTCGTGTTTGCTTCTTAGTCTCTTGTTTTTGTGAGTATAAATTTGTATGCAAGTAATTGTGGGAGAGCTTAACGGCTCTGAATGAGGAGGGGACACAAGACGCAAAGCTATATAACCTGACACAAAACAAGGCCCAATACGCAAATGTACGTTATGCTACTAAATTGGGCCTTCCCCCGTACACCCAAATATATGCACAAACCCATATTCTAAAAAATGAATTAATTATTAAAATTATTATAATATATAAAAAAATATTTTAATACAACGAAGTTAAGTGGTTTGTCTTTTAATAAATTTATTTATATTTGTCTCAATCACAAATTATGTCTCACTAATTTATATATCTCTACTAGATCTGAAATAATGTGGGACTACTTCTCACACATATAATATGAGATACATCGACTTTTGACACATTTTAAAAAAAAATTCATCATTTTATATGATTAGACTTCAGTAAATTTAGGTAACTCTCGACTTGACTTTGTATATTTGAAAGTCACACTTGCTTCCCCTTAAATTTTATCCTGGAGTAACCCATTTATCACTTTCCGGGTCATTTCAAAAATTTACTTATGATTGTCATGTATAAGGATGGAATTTAAAAGGGAAGTTTATTTATTCAGCAAATAAGGATGAAATTTGTTACTTTTATACCAAGGTATCTATTGAGCAAAACAAGTTGTGGCACAATAAACTCTCTCACGTGAATTACAAAGTAATTAATATCTTGGTGAAAAAGAAATTAGTGAAAGACATGCCAAATTTGGAATTTACTGAAAATGAAGTTTGTGAGGCTTGTTGTTATTCCTAGTGGACTAACAATGAGATTTACAGAAGGGGGTTGAATGTAAATCTCAAAACTTTTTCAAGTTTTGAGCAGTTTTAAAGGCTTTGTGTTCAAGATAAACAAGTGTGTGAATTGCTTTAAGCTAATACAGACAGATATATATTAAGCACTAAAGTAAAGAACACAACAGACCTTAAAAAATTTTCTGGTGGATTGTTGTTCCACCAGAGATGGTATTTCAGAAAATCTGTGATTCAAGATGTGGATCACAGCTGCGTCCTAGTACAAACTAGATAATTTTTCTCTCAAGATTTTTCTAAACAGCACTGGAAAAATTCTCATCTAATTACTAGCTGCTATTTGGTTTATATATCACCAAGTGTACAAGTGAAGACAAAGATAAAAATACAATAATAAAATAAGTTCTCCACTTGTTTCTTCTCCATTTCACTCAAGTACTTTGTTGACTATTGCCTCTTTGTACTAGAGTAGAACGGCTGCTTTTTCTGATGTTCCTGAAATTAGGCTTCCACATTTCAGTTATCTCTGACAACCCATGTGCCTCTGTCTGCTGTTACAACTACCACTTATCAACTGCTATTTAACAGAACATCCGTTGAAGCCTTCATCCATTGATGGCTTTATCCGTTGATGTGTTAGCAGTTGAAGCTCTATCCGTTGAAGCTTTAGAGACATCCGTTGAAGCTTTGTTTCTCATCCGTTGAAGGTCTTTAAGATATCCGTTGATACCACTTCATTTATACAAAATTACAAGGCATGAAATATTTACAATTGGCCTTCCTATTTGCATATCTTTTAGTAGTCAACATGACTTATATTTTCTCTCAACTTCTAAGAATTATATCTCAAATACAGAGACTGAAATGTGCTACAACACTAGACTTATTTCTAAGTAAAGCTGCACCATCAACGGATAGCCAAAGTGGTCTTATCCGTTGAGGCTGCAAACACTAAACTTCTACTTAAGTGTTTTGTTAAACATATCATCAAACTAATGCACATATATTCCTAACAATCTCCCCCTATTTATGTCTATAAGAATTGTAGACATAAATTCAGGGTTAACTTGATGATAACAAAACACTTAACAAATATATGAATTGAACCTAAGTAGAAATTTAAAAGTGCTGCAAAAGTGTATGTACTAGGAGGTAATTGAAGATTTACAGAATTTCCAAGGGTGCTCCTTTAGTCTGAGCAAATCATCTTTTTCTTCTTTGTTCCCTTGTTTTCTTTCCTAGCCCTTTGTCATTTTCCTCAATTTGGAGTTGGAGTTGTCTGTAGAATTCAGCTTCATCTTCATCACTGATATCCAACTTAGATTGCATTTCCTTGAGAGTTTCATTGCTGGCAATCTTGAGTTGGTCTTCAAGTCTGAAAAATCTTCTGACTCCTTTATCATCTCTGAATTCCATCAACCAATGAGGTGATTTGTGAATTGTAGTTCCCCTCTCTTGAATGAGTAAGGTTCTGGGCAAAGCATTGGGCTCCCTCCAAGTTTTCCTTATGTTGGCAATCTTGTTGAGAATTTCAGTCTTGGCAGTCCTGGTAAAGCCAGAATCCTTTTGTATGGCTGAAAAGACTCTGATCAAGGTAGAGTAGCCTTCATTCAGAATCCTGTAGAGAGGCCATGTTCTTTCCCCAGCTCCTTTGTATCTGAACACCAATCTCTCTAGTAGCTGTCTGTAGGCAGCTATTCCCCTTACATCCTCCAGCTCATCCGGATAGAGTTCAATGTCTGAAATTTCTTTTATGTCACAGATGTGAACATAATCATCTTTAGAAATGGGTGGCTCAGGCTTAGGTTTTTGTTTTTGAGTGAATTTCTTATAGGTTAGGGGAGGTGTAGATTTGGATTTTCTTTTCTGTTTCTTTGGTAGTGGAAGAGTGGTTAAAAAGGTAGGCAATTTGATGGTGTCCCAATCAATAGGTTCCTCTTTTGGGATGATTAGTTCACCATGGATGTTTATAGTGGGATCAGCAACACAAGGTTCAGGTATGGAAGGTAGTGGTTTAGATATTGATTTAGTTTCTTCAGTGTTATCTTCACTCCTTCTATGTGCCTTGGCCTTTCTTCTGTTTCCCTTCTGCCATTCCTCTCTTTCCTCCATACTCTCACCAAATATACTCCCAAAAACCTCATCTAGGTTTGCAATCTTGTCTTCACCCCTGACTTCAATTCCTTTCTCCCCTTCAACTTGACTTGACTTTAGCTGTTGTTCAAGCTTTGCTTGTGCTCTTTTGTCAGCCTTGAGTTTTTCAGCTTCTTTCTTCAACCTTTTGGTTTCTTCCCTCTTGGCCTTTAGGAATTTGGGATGTCCTTGCATCACACAGATACTCTTTCCCTCTCTAAAGATAATGGCCATTTTCATTCTTTCAACTATGTCCTTGGTCTCCTTGTACTTTATGATGTTAGCACCCAAAACTTTGTCTTCATCAGGCTTTGGAAGAGGAAAGTCCACTTCTTTCAACTGAGCAAAGTCTAGGGGGTTCTTTGTGGAGTCCTTGCTGGATCTAGTGTTGGGCTTGAGAACCATAGGTTTTAGATTCTTGAAAGAAGTCTCTCCCACCTTATTCCTCCTTTCTGGCTTGTGCTCCATAATGATTGGTTCAACCTTTGTGCTATGTTTCACAGATATTGATTTATCTTGTGTTGAGCCAAACATTTGTTGCACCCTTTCATCAATTCTCCTCCTTTGCTCTTTTACTTGAATTTCAGCTGCTGCTAGCTGAATTAGGTCAATTCCATCAGGCTTTCCTTTGATCTGAATAATTGGAGAAGTAGTGATGGCAGGAACTAGCACTTTAGATATCTGGATTTTTGTAGATGGCTCTCCTTCCCCTTCCCTTTTTCTCTCCCCCTTTTTGTTATCATCAAGGAGAGGGGTCAAGCCTTGTGCCTTTGCCAGCTGCATAAGTAGACTTGTTTGAGATTGTTGGTTGTGAAGAATGCTGGCCACAGAATTTTCAATAACTTGGACTCTGTCTTCTAACTTAGCCAGTCTCTTTTCAGTATTTGAATCCTTTTTCAATCTCAACAATAAGTCCTTCATTGTACCATAGGGCATGACTGAATCCAATTTTTCAGAATTGTAGGATTTCAAGTCAGCAATATCCTTCTTGAGTTCATCCACACTCTGAATCTGGCTTACTTGCTGCAACTTCATGAGATGCAGTGAGTCCAGGTGAGCTGTAAGGATTGCCTTGGTACCAGCATGTGAAGTTTTCTGAATGGCCTGTTGGATAGTACTTATTTGTTTGACTAAGGAGACATTGAATTGCCCTGGTGTAGACTCCTTTGTCAAGGCCCATTCAGGTAAATTTGGAATAGAACTAGGGCTTTCATCTCCCCCTAAGTTCATGCTTCCATCAAAAGAAACAGAGTCATCATCATCAGAATTTACTCCAAATTCCTCAGATGACTCACCAGCTATAGAAGGCATCTTGTTAATAGCAGCTTTATCCCTTTGAAGAGATTCTGTTATATGTACTAGATGTAGTGTCTTTTCTGCCTCCTCATTGCCCTGAGCAGCCAACAAATGATAGGCTGACACAGGATGAGTAAAAGTGTCAGCATCCAAGGAAATGTTATCAATTACAGCTTTGTAATGTTGCTGAAATTGTCTTTCCTTTTCAGCATCATCCACAATCATTGACTCATTAGCAATGGCTGGATCCACCCTTGTATCTGCTGTACCTGCCTTTCTCTCTTTTTCTCTATATTCTTGCATCAGGGGCTCCCCCTGGCTCACACTCCTCACACCCTCACCTTCACCTACTAAGGTGGTACTCCTCTCACTTACTTTTGCCATGCTGGAAGAAATAGCATGCTTATTTGAGCTCTCAATCTCTCCTTTTTCCTGGGAGCAACCCAGCCTCTCACTCAAATTGTCACTCCCTTCCCTCAGTCCTAAAAGTGATTGTACAGTAATCATGTCTTCAACACTTGGAATAGTTTCAGTTGTGTATGTAGAGACTATCAACGGATATGGAATAGCCGTTGAAGGTGACACTGATGGTATCAACGGATAACTGCTGTTAAGCTTATCCGTTGAAGAACAACCACTTGTCAACGGATGAGTGATATCCGTTGAAGAAGGAAAAGAAGTAGAAATTGAAAGTGATATAACTGTTGAATCGGTGTGGATTGATTTGAGTTTTGGTGACACAGATCCTTCAATTACATCTGAAAGAATTTGCGGGTGATCCAACAAATCATCTAAAAGATGATGATCACCTGTTTTTGAGTGGGGCTCCTCCCTGAGTTGTAAAGAGGGAGAATCAGGAATTGATGGGAATAACATATCCACATCCAGAGATGGTGATGAAGTGTGTGTTGATTGATGTGTGTTAATTATGAGAGAATGGGGCTGTGACTCCACATTTATTGGAGCCACATCAAACTGAGTTTGAGAAGGCATAGATACAGATGGATGTATCTGTGCAGTGTGTGCACCCTGTGTAGAAGATTGGGTTCTAGCCCTCTTTCTTCTAATAAAAGCTTTTGTTGGTGAGTGTTTGGCTTCTGTGTCCCTCCCTCGTTTGTTCTGTGTTCCTGGTTGGGAACTATTTTCAATAGTTACATCCTTTTGGGAGAATGCAGCTAGGGATGTGCTAGTAACCTTTTCAACCACCACAGCTTTTTGAGAAACTGTGGCTTGGCTAGCTTGGGAAACACTTACCTCTCCTTCCTTATCCCGGGGGTTTCTTTGATGTTCACCCCTCCCCTCACCACTCACACCCTGTTCACTCCCCTCAGGGTTAAGGGTAGGTGTTACAACTGTTGTCTTTTGAGAATCAACAGAGGTGGTTTTCTTTGTCTTTGATTTTGAAATTTTAGTTTTGGTGACCTTGGTAGGAATCTGTTGGGGCATTGTCACAGATTCCATGGGCACACTAGAAGATAAAGAAATAGAGGGGTTGGAAGAAGTAGGAGTTGTAGAAACAATTACCTCACTTACCTGAGGTGCATCCATGATTGGTAAATATACCAATGGTACACTGCTGTTGAGATCCATTCTCAATAAATCTGCAAGAACTCTTTTCTCTTGTGCCCAGCACTTGAGTTTATTATTCTCATTGGTTATGACCAAACCTTCAGCAACATGGTTAGCCAATAACATAAAGAATCTAGCATAATAGATGTTATTAGGTCTATTAGCTTTGTTACCTAATCTAGTACCCAATTCTAGCATAACATAATTGCTAAAGTTAAAATACCTATCAGAAACAAGCATATAGAGCATATTAACAAGAGATGAAGTTATGGCATCAAAATTACTAATTTTCCCAGAGAAAACCTTGATAAAGGCATCCCCAAGAAAACTCCATTCTTTCCTAAGGCCTTTTCTTTTAATACCCCCTAAACTAGCAGAGTTAAGAGAATAACCTATGGAATCTAACATGCTGGATACATCATTATCAGTGTGTGGTGTTATGGCATTGTTCTCAGGCAATTTAAAACATGCTAGTAAATCATCACAGTTAACACAGTGATTTTTACCTTTGAGAGTGAAAGAGATGGTCATATCTATGGAGTTGAACTCAGCAGTTGTCCAAATCTCCTCGACTACTTCACAGTAAATCGTTGGGGCTTCCAGCATTGCATAGCTAAGTTTACAGTTTTTGATGAAGTCCATCATTTTGTGATAATCTGAGTGGGTTTCATTCTTTGCTACCAAAGCTATGAAATTGTTCTTCTCATAGATGAACCCAGATTGAGACATAATTTTTACTACAGGTGCCATTGTTGTAAGTAGAAGTTGCAGAGAATAACTTGAAGGTTTTGCAGAGAGAAAATGGTAAAAGCTTTGAAATTTCAAGAAAGCGTAAAGTACAAATGAAAAATCAGAAGGGCTTTTATACTTTCTCAAATTAAAAAGCATAAATAAAAGATTAAACAATAAATATATGTAAGTGAGTTTCAGCCGTTTAAGAATAAACTGTAAGTATTCTAAAAACTACCTTTAAAACAAATACATACAGCTGTATGTATGAGTATCAACGGTTAAGAAAATAGAATCAACGGCTGTAAGACACCTGAATCGACTGATGTGACATTTCAACGGATAAAGTAAATTGTCATCCGTTGAAAAGTACTACAGTTTTATCCGTTGACGGATAAAAATTCCAGAAATGTATATGTCTTTCAACGGATAATGAACATCCGTTGATGGAACAATTTTGACTTTCAACGGATAGGAAATACCCGTTGATGGAATAATCTTTGTTAAGAAGTCAAATTTGTTCTAGCAACTAATACATTTCAGGCTTCAATTCAAATTACAATTAGGACATAAATTTTATGAGTAATTAAGCATACCTAGCTCACTTACCAATCTTGTGAATGTTGATTCATCAAGTGGCTTGGTAAATATGTCTGCAATTTGTTGTTCACTTGGAACAAAATGTAGTTCCACTGTACCATTCATGACATGCTCTCTGATGAAGTGGTACTTGATATCAATGTGCTTGGTCCTTGAGTGATGCACAGGATTCTCTGTTATGGCTATGGCACTTGTGTTGTCACAAAAGATAGGAATTCTATCAACATGAAGTTCATAATCAAGGAGTTGATTCCTCATCCATAAAACTTGAGAGCAGCAACTTCCAGCAGCAATGTATTCAGCCTCAGCTGTAGAAGTAGAGACTGAATTTTGCTTTTTGCTAAACCATGATACAAGCTTGTTTCCCAGGAATTGGCAGGAGCCTGTTGTACTTTTCCTGTCTATTTTGCAACCTGCATAGTCTGCATCTGAATAACCAATTAGATCAAAGCCAGATTTTCTAGGATACCAAATACCTAAATTTGGTGTACCCTTGAGATATCTGAAAATCCTCTTGATAGCAATTAAGTGAGACTCCCTAGGATCAGCTTGAAATCTAGCACACAGACATGTAGCAAACATTATATCTGGTCTGCTAGCAGTTAAATATAAAAGTGAACCAACCATGCCTCTATAACTTGTAATGTCCACAGACCTTTCAGTCTTATTTAATTCAAGTTTGGTGACAGTGGCCATGGGAGTTTTTGCAGATGAACATTCCATTAAGTCAAACTTCTTTAAAAGATCATGAATATATTTAGTTTGACTAATGAAAATTCCATCACTAACTTGTTTAACTTGTAAACCAAGAAAATAGGTTAGTTCTCCCATCAGGCTCATTTCATAATTACATTGCATTAGCTTAGCAAACTTTTTGCAAAGTTTATTATCTTTAGAACCAAATATTATGTCATCTACATAA
The DNA here is from genome assembly GCF_009905375.1 of Apium graveolens. Taxonomy (NCBI): domain Eukaryota; kingdom Viridiplantae; phylum Streptophyta; class Magnoliopsida; order Apiales; family Apiaceae; genus Apium; species Apium graveolens. The sequence continues at coordinate 148,791,283 of NC_133657.1, read as the reverse complement.
ATTTGAACAAGTATACTAGAGCCATTAACATTCCTAAAGAAGAGAGTTTTATCAACAGTACCTCTAGTGAAGTGATTCTCCAAAAGGAATTTTGATAGGGTTTCATACCAGGCTCTAGGTGCTTGCTTCAGTCCATAGAGTGCTTTCAACAGATAATACACATAGTTTGGAAAATTTGGATCTTCAAACCCTGGAGGTTGACTTACATAGACTTCTTCCTCCAATTTCCCATTTAGAAATGCACTCTTGACATCCATTTGATAGACTTTGAAATTGGCATGGGCTGCATAGGCTAGAAAAATTCTGATGGCTTCAAGTCTTGCAACAGGAGCATATGTTTCATCAAAATCTATTCCCTCTTATTGAGAATAGCCTTTAGCAACCAATCTGGCTTTATTCCTTATGACAATGCCATTTTCATCCATCTTGTTTCTGAATACCCATTTTGTGTCAATAGGACTCTTGTTCTTTGGTTTGGATATCAACTTCCAAACTTTGTTTCTCTCAAATTGGTTCAGCTCTTCCTGCATAGCTAATATCCAATCTGGATCCAACAAAGCTTCTTTCACTTTCTTAGGTTCCTCCTGAGATAGAAAACTACTATACAGACATTCATCTTGAGTAGTTTTTCTTGTTTGCACTTTAGATGATGCATCACCAATGATCAGTTCAAAGGGATGATTCTTGGTCCATTTCCTTTGAGGTGGAAGATGTGCTCTAGATGAGGTGGCCTCAGTATTGTCATGATGTGAGACAGAGTGTTGATTAGTTGAAACTCCCCCTGAGTTGTTGGTTCTTTGCAGGGAATTTGGAGTTCTATCAACTGATGATGTAAATCGATTATCCGTTGATGAACTATGATCAACGGATGCTTCATTTTGTACTTCAATGGATGATGCACTATGTCTTTCAACGGATACTGCATTGCCTCTATCAACGGGTGCAGAATTTTGTGCATTATCCAAGGGCATATTTTAAATCCCTTTTGAAGTGTCATCTCCATCAATCTCCTCTTCACTATCATCACAATATATCTCAATGTTGTCAAATTCGAGTCTCTCATTGTGTCCCTCATCTGTTAGTCCATCAATCTTTTTATCATCAAACACAACATGCACAGATTCCATAACAATGTTGGTTCTTAGATTGTAGACCCTATAAGATTTTCCAGCTGAGTAACCAACAAATATCCCTTCATCAGCCTTTGCATCAAACTTCCCTTTATGGTCAGATTGATTCCTCAGTATAAAGCATTTACATCCAAAGACATGAAGAAAGTTTAGAGTTGGTTTTCTTCTCTTGAACAACTGATAAGGAGTCATGCCTTTAGCTTGATTGATCAAAGAAATATTCTGAGTGTAGCAGGCACAATTAACAGCTTCAGCCCAGAAATATGTTGGTAACTTTGATTCTTCAAGCATTGTTCTGGCAGCCTCAATCAAAGATCTGTTCTTTCTTTCAACTACCCCATTTTGATGAGGTGTTCTTGGAGCTGAGAACTAATGCATGATTCCATTTTTTTCACAGAACAGCCTTATTGACAAATTCTTGAACTCAGTTCCATTGTCACTCCTGATATTCCTAACCTTCAAGTCAGGATGATTATTGACTTGCCTGATGTGATTGATAATGATTTCACTTGCTTCATCCTTTGATCCAAGAAAATAGACCCATGAAAACTTTGAGAAATCATCTACAATCACTAAGCAATATCTTTTTCTTGCAATTGACAATATATTGACTGGTCCAAACAAATCCATATGCAGCAGCTGTAATAGTTCATCAATTGTTGTTTCAAGCTTCTTTTTGAATGATGCTTTCCTTTGTTTGCCTTTCTGACAAGCATCACACAAACCATCCCTTGAGAATTCAACTAGAGGAATTCCTCTAACTAAGTCCTTTTTGACTAGATCATTCATTGTCTTGAAATTCAAATGGGATAGCTTATTGTGCCATAGCCAACTCTCAACTGAACTTGCTTTGCTGAAGAGACAAGTAATAGATTCTGCATCTGTAGAGTTGAAGTCAGCTAAGTACACATTCCCTTTTCTAACTCCAGTTAGAACCACTTTGTTGTCTTTCTTGCTGGTGACAACACAGGCTTCTGAATTGAAGGAAATTATATTCCCTCTATCACATAGTTGACTGATACTCAGTAAGTTGTGCTTGAGACCATCAACTAATGCAACTTCATCAATGATGATATTCCTTGTTGAAATCAAGCCATATCCCATAGTAAACCCTTTGCTGTCATCTCCAAAGGTTATGCTAGGGCCAGCTCTCTCCTTAAACTCAGTGAGCAGGGAGAAATCTCCTGTCATGTGTCTTGAACAACCACTGTCCAAGTACCATAGATTTCTTCTTTTTCCCTGGTTGCTTGATGAACTAACTTCATTTTCTTCAGAATCAGCCATGAGAGCCAAGTTGACATATTCCACATCTTCATCCTCTTCTTCTCCATCAGCTGCCCAGTCCTTTTCTTGAGTAATGAAAGCCCTCTCCTTTTGCTTGAGCAGATCAAAATATTTCTTTTTGTAATCTACTTGGTCAAATTTCTTCTTTTCAGAAGTTGGCTTTCTGCACTCACTTGCAAAGTGTCCACTTATACCACAATTGAAACATTTGAACTTGGATTTGTCCACCATGTTCTTATGAGGTTTAGTGGCTCTAGTGTTTTTCCTAAATTTCATCTTTGCAAATCTCCTGAACAGAAATGCAAGATGCTCATCAATACCATCAGAGTCATCTTGGCTGGAGTTGTCTTCATTCTCAGCAACTTGCTCCTTACCCTTGCTTGATTCTGATTTACTTGTGCCATCTTTGGAGTTTGATGTAGATCTCACAGTTTCTTGTCTGCATTCTTTCTCATTTTCAGCTACCAAGGCAACTGAACCTCCTTTCTTTCTTCCCTTCTCCAATACCTCATCCTGTTCCAGCTCTAGTTCATAAGTCTTCAAGATTCCATATAATCTTTCAAGAGTGAAGTCCTTATAATCTTGAGAGTTTCTCAAGGAGACAGTCATGGGTTTCCATTCCTTTGGCAAGGATCTTAAAAATTTAAGATTTGAATCCTTCACCTGGTACACTCTACCATACAGCTTCAGTCCATTCAACAGCTTTTGGAATCTATTGAATGTGTCATTTAAAGATTCATTTTCTTCAAAATGAAAATACTCATACTGTTGAATGAGAAGCTGCATTTTGTTTTCTTTTACTTGTTCTGTACCTTCACACAGTAGCTGAACTGTGTCCCAAACCTCTTTGGCAGTTGTGCAATTTATCACATTATCAAACATATCCTTGTCAAGACCATTAAACAAAATGTTCATAGCCTTCTTATCCTTGTGGACTTCTTCTGTGTCTTCCATTGTCCATTCTGCTCTAGGTTTTGGAATGGATTGACCAACAGCAATTGTGGCCGTAGCAACTGTGGCTACTTTGTGGGGAATGTGAGGACCATTCTCAATGCAGTTTACATAACCTTCATCTTGGGAGAGTAGATGAAGGTGCATTTTCACCTTCCAATGGTGATAACTGTCTTTGTCAAGAATTGGGATTTTTACTCCAATATCCTTCTTACTCATCTTTGTTAGTTACCAAGATCTTTAAACTCTTTGTGTGTCAAGAGCTTGCTCTGATACCAATTGTTATTCCTAGTGGACTAACAATGAGATTTACAGAAGGGGGTTGAATGTAAATCTCAAAACTTTTTCAAGTTTTGAGCAGTTTTAAAGGCTTTGTGTTCAAGATAAACAAGTGTGTGAATTGCTTTAAGCTAATACAGACAGATATATATTCAAGCACTAAAGTAAAGAACACAACAGACCTTAAAAACTTTTCTGGTGGATTGTTGTTCCACCAGAGATGGTATTTCAGAAAATCTGTGATTCAAGATGTTGATCACAGCTGCGTCCTAGTACAAACTAGATAATTTTTCTCTCAAGATTTTTTTAAACAGCACTGGAAAAATTCTCATCTAATTACTAGCTGCTATTTGGTTTATATATCACCAAGTGTACAAGTGAAGACAAAGATAAAAATACAATAATAAAATAAGTTCTCCACTTGTTTCTTCTCCATTTCACTCAAGTACTTTGTTGACTATTGCCTCTTTGTACTAGAGTAGAACGGCTGCTTTTTCTGATGTTCCTGAAATTAGGCTTCCACATTTCAGTTATCTCTGACAACCCATGTGCCTCTGTCTGCTGTTACAACTACCACTTATCAACTGCTATTTAACAGAACATCCGTTGAAGCCTTCATCCGTTGATGGCTTTATCCGTTGATGTGTTAGCAGTTGAAGCTCTATCCGTTGAAGCTTTAGAGACATCCGTTGAAGCTTTGTTTCTCATCCGTTGAAGGTCTTTAAGATATCCGTTGATACCACTTCATTTATACAAAATTACAAGGCATGAAATATTTACAATTGGCCTTCCTATTTGCATATCTTTTAGTAGTCAACATGACTTATATTTTCTCTTAACTTCTAAGAATTATATATCAAATACAGAGACTGAAATGTGCTACAACACTAGACTTATTTCTAAGTAAAGCTGCACCATCAACGGATAGCCAAAGTGGTCTTATCCGTTGAGGCTGCAAACACTAAACTTCTACTTAAGTGTTTTGTTAAACATATCATCAAACTAATGCACATATATTCCTAACACTTGTCACAAAGGCAAAATGAAAATGTTCAGTCACAAAAGCAAAACTGTGAATTCCATAAGTGCACCATTGCAATTTATTCACATGGACCTGTTTGGACCAGTTAATGTCTTATATATTTATAAAAAGAAATATGCACTGGTGATGGTGGATGACTACTTAAGATATACATGGGTATAGTTTATGCATTCAAATGATAAAACTCCACACATCATTATTGAACACATAAAGAAAGTTAAAAAGCAGGTTGAAGATCAAAATTGTGTAAAGAGATTGATAAGTGATAATGACACAGAATTCAGGAATGCAGCATTAAGTGAATTCTGCAAAGACAAAGGCATTGTTCAAGAATTTTTCATCTGCAAGAACACCTCAACAAAATGATGTTGTTGAAGGGAAAAACAGAACTCTAGTTGAAGCTGTCAGAACAATGTTGCAAGATGCCAATTTGCCAACAAGTTTTTGGGAAGAAGCTGTGAATACTGCATACTATATTCAAAATAGATATTTGATCAAGAAAAACATGGAAAATCACCTTACTCAATTCTTTAAAAAAGAAAGCCTACTGTGAAGTATCTGCATGTGTTTGGAAGCAAATGCTTTATGCTGAAAGTCAACTCTGAATATATGAGAAAATTTGACTCTAAGGTTTTTGAAGTAATTTTTGTGGGATATTCATTGGAAAGAACTGCCTACAGAGTTTATGTGTTTGAACATAAGAAATTATGGAAAGCACATATGTGACTTTTGATGATGACAAGTGTCCAGGCTTGAAATGCATTGATAAAAATGAAGCTGAAACTTTGAAATTTGAAAATCTCAATATTGAGAGTGATTCTGAGGATAATGCTGAGATCAACACAGAAAATCGAACGGAGCACGAAATAACTGAACAAGTGATCTATGTAAATGAAAATTATAATCAAGAAAGAACTTCATCTGAGTTTGATGGCACAAACTTAGGGGAGAAGAAGATGGTGGTTCTGCAAGTCATGCCAATGGTGAGAGCAACTCCAGTCAATAAGATCAAACCAGGAAATGGGATAGAAGTCAAACTAGAGATGCAATAATTGGTGATCCAAATGCTAGAGTGAGAACTAGAAGAGCTACCGTAAATGAATGTTTGCATGCATGTTTTCTGTCACAAATTGAGCCAAAGAAAACTGAAGAGGCCTTGTTTGATCCTGACTGGATAACTGCCATGTAGGAAGAATTAAATCAGTTTGAGAGAAATTAAGTTTGGTAATTAGTTCTTGCACCAAGAAACATAAATATTGTTGGAATAAAATGGGTGTATAGGAAAAGATGGATGAAAATGAAATTGTGACAAGAAACAAAGTAAGATTGGTTTCTAAAGGCTACTCACAAGAAGAAGGGAATTTACTATGATGACAATTTTGCTCCAGTTGTAAGACTTGAAGCAATAAAAATATTCCTTGCATTTTTTGCACACTCAAATTTTAAGGTGTATCAAATGGATGTGAAGAGTGCATTCCTCAATGGTGAATTGGAAGAGGAAGTCTACGTGCAACAACCACCTAGATTTGAAGATCCATAATTTCCAGGCTTTGTTTATAAATTATTGAAAGCTCTCTATGGTTCAAAGCAAGCACCTAGAGCATGGTATGTCACATTATTAAAATTCTTGATCAAACATGGATTTATTAGAGGAACTATTGATAAGACTCTATTCTACAAGAAGCATGGTGATGATTTTATTCTAGTTTAAATCTATGTGGATGATATCATTTTTGGTTCTACTAATGAGAATTATGTCAAAGATTTTCAAGACTCATATAGAGTGAATATGAGATGAGCATGATGGGAGAGCTCGGTTACTTTCTTGACCTTCAAGTTAGTCAAAGAAGTGATGGCATCTTCATCAGTCAAATCAAATATGTTAAAGATTTATTTAAGAAGTTTGAAATGGTTGACTGCTCATCTGCATCTACACCAATGTCTACTTCTACCAATTTGGATGAAGATAAGAAAGGAAAAAGTGTAGAAATATATGGCTATAGAGGAATGGTTGGATCTTTGTTATACTTAACTGCTAGTAGACCAGGCATTATATTTGCAACATGTCTGTGTGCTAGATTTCAAGCAAATCCCAAAGGATGACATTTGATGGCAGTAAAGAGATTTTTCAGATATTTGAAGGGAACAACAAACTTGGGATTGTGGTATCCCAAGGGAACTAGTTTTGAAGCTGTTGGATACACAAATGCAGATTTTGCTGGATGCAGGGTTGACTGGAAAAGTACTAGTGGAAGCTGTCAATTTCTTGGACAAAGACTTGTATCTTGGTACATTAAGAAACAACAATCTGTGTTAACTTCTACAGTTGAGGCTGAATATATAGCTGCAGGAAGTTGTTGTGCTCAAGTGCTTTGGATTAGAAATCAACTAATGGACTATGGCCTAGTGTTACACAAAATTTCAATCATATGTGACAATGCTAGTGTCATATCTATTGTTGTTAATCCATTTAATCATTCTAGAACTAAGCACATTGATGTAAGGTACCATTTTATTAGAGAATATTTTGTAAATGGTACTACTGAGCTCATTTTTGTTCCAGCAGAAATTAGCTGACATTTTCACTAAACCTTTGGATGAAGCAACTTTCACTAGACTTGTTAGTGAAATTGGAATGTTAAATTCTTCATCCTAAAGGCAAGAACTCAGCTAATATGTTGCAACAGATTAATTTATGATAAATCAAAATTGATTTGATTTAATTGGAAATTATCTAGAATATGATTTCTAAATATTTCAGAATTCTCTGTATATTTATTTTTCTAAATTTAAAATTTAACTTGGAATTTTTCAAATTCTAATAAAAATTGTCTAACTGTTAATTTACATTTTTAATATATATAAAATTAATATAAGACATAACTGAAAAGAATAAAAGTATGTAGAGAATTGAGTCCTCGATAAGTCTAAATGACTTCTCGACAAGACATTTTGAGATTTCTCGATAAAGTTCGCGATAAGTTTTTTTCACGACTTCTCAAAGGGCTTCTTGACAAGCTTCATTATGACTTATCAATAAGAATTGTAGAGATCTCGGCATATTTTTATGCATAGAGTTCTCTACAAATATAAAATTTTGACTTTTCTATAACTTAGAACTAAAATAATTTAATTTAATCAATTATTTTAGTAAAATACTTTTGATATAAAATCATTCTAATTTTATTTTGATTTACTCAAATAAAAATTGGAAAAACTCAGTCCATTCAGGATAAACTGGATATTTATTCTACATCTCGATAGGTCACCATTTAGTTCTCGATAAAAGTCAGGAAAATGACATCTTAATATGAGTTTACAATTCACGTGACTTCTCGATAAGCAAATCTGAACCGTTTATTCTTACTTTTCGACAAGTCACTTATCTTCTTCTATAAATACCCAGACATCTTGACATTACCCATCTTTACGCTTTCGAGATCTCAAGTGACGTGGGTTTTGCAAATCTTCACCATTCTCTCTCATTTGAAGCTCTTTCTCTCTCAAATTTCTTACACATTCAAACTTATACACTCACAATGGCTGCAAATAATGTTAGAGCTGCTATTCCAAAAGAGAGTACCAACTACCTCGCTTTTACAGATGTTAACCAAGCTCCTGACAGTTTCAAGAGTTTTATGAAGTTTTTGTCTGATTCTTATATTACAGGAACCTTGGCCGTTAATCCTATCATGTACCTGAACATGCTCAATGAGTTTTGGAACTCATCTGTGGTCAACACTATGGTGTATGAGAATGAAGTTGTGTCCCTGGTGGTAAAACTGCTCAATTCAAGAAAAGCATGTGGAATTTGATGCAAATAATGTCAACCAAGCATTGGGCGTCCCTATAGACAACATGGTGGAGGTGCCAACTCAACTCGAAATAGCTGAGTTTATAGATTTCATAAACTACAGTGAGAAGATCAACATTGCCAGCTTGAACAAGAAGAATCTCATAAGGGAATGGTCATTTCTTTTTTACTCTATTGTGAGGTCATTCACTTGCAGGAAGACTAGATATGATAATATATCTAGTGTAGTACAGAAGCTGGCGTTCTCCATGACATATAACAAATCACTCAATATTGGGGCATTAATCCTGAAAGAACTCAGCACAAGGCTCACAATGCCTTTGTCCACTAGAGGTAAGGAAATTTTCTTTCCTAGGTTTATTATAACTACTTTAAATCATTAAGTTGCAGACATACATTTATTTAATGGTATTGATAAAACTAAAATAGGAAACTGTAAACAAGTGTCCAAAATTCTATTTGGCTCACTAATTATAAAGAATAAGGTGAAGGTAGGTCTAAATCTCACTAACTTTATGTTGGAGAGATTTAGAACTTATCATTACCCTATGCCTGACATGAGGTCTAGTGTCATACCTAGTACAATTATGGCTCATGTACCTGTGGAAGTATAAACACGGGATAACCAATAGGGGCCTTCTACAACTGAGACCACTCATTATCTACCATTAAAAGCTAGGGAACCAACCACTTCATCCTCTCAATATGGAGGAGTGAGTAAAAAGAAGAGAAAGAATGCACCCCCTAACTGTAATTTCTGACAATAATGAGGAAAAAAACACAAATAGAGTCTCGCCTGGTCAAAAAACCAAAGAAGATTAAGAAAGCTGAGTTGACCACTCAAGTAGCCACCTCTGCATCTTCCCAAAAGGATGCATTTGTAATAGAGGGAAATAAATATACTCTAGAGGCATCTTCTCAACAAGGTGTCTCTATTGAATCAAAAATTCTCCCAAATGCAATATGTAAAGAGTCCACATCCCAACTTGAGCACTCTCAAGTTAGTGAAAGGAGAAATTTGGTTGGTACACACAAAGAGGGGGAGTTGCCAACACTCAATTCTAATCTCACAAATCTTATTTCATAAATTTCTTCTTCCTACAATGAAAAACTTGAATCCTCATCTCAATTTTGCCAAAATCAAGTGACACAGTTCATGAAACTGTGCTCACCACCCAGACACTACATTCAGTTGGTAAGAGGTTACATGCTGGGGTAGACCTTGATGACACCAACAAAAACACAGGGGTTTCATCAGTTTTAACTGAAGATACTGTGCAAGATACTCGAGCACCTTCATGTGCCAAACAATATTCACAGATTGACATGTTTGAGGGTAATACTCCTGAGGGGGGGCTATCTTAATCCTCTCCAATTTAATTGGAGGTTCCTCTAGTAGGAAAACTCCCCTCAAAACCCCAGATGAAATTACACTGTCAATTGAAGCTGGGAGTAAAATTGCCAATGATCCATCTATTGGGGAGGCAAGTATAACACATTCAAGTGCCAGGTCTTTGCAAGAAGAATAAGGGCTTGAGACCATGGTACATGACAGAACCTGGTCAAATCCCCTCTAATTCAAATGGAGGTTCCCACTCTTGGTGAACAACACATTGTCACAATCACAATTCCAACTGTGAGTACAACTATGGCATCTGTCACAAGTAATGTTCCTCTCTCCATACCCTCTACCTCAAACACATCTCACCAAACACCAAACTCAAACACTTCAAATCAACCATCCACCTCACACTTAATCTCTCAATGGCTACATAATGCAGAAACTCAACCATCCACTATAGATGATCTTTAAGTAGACTAGTTAGCAGAATTGGCCAACATTAACCAAACAGCTACTAACAACAACTATGTCAAGTCAGGATCATCAAGCTATCTTGCTGTCTTATAAAAAAAAAGTTGAAGCTCGAAAGACCAATATATATGATGAAGCTGAACGGGATGGGAATGTGGATGCCTGGCTAACTAAGGATTTCAATGTCACCATGGATGAGGCCTTGGCTAGATTCAGAGAAGAACACGTTACTATTTTGAGTAGAGATAGCAAGGTCCTCACTCCACAGGAGGTGTATGATGCTATCACAAAGGTCTACAAGGCACAACTCAAGGCTTTCCACTTCATTGGAAAAGCATTGGAACAGACGCTGGGTAGACATCAAGAAAAGATAAGGAAAATGTTCATGGATAAGATTGATTCCCTTCTGCCATCTCAGGTTGAGATCAAGAATAAATTCTATAGATATGCAGAAAAGATGGAAAATTTAAACTTGACTGGTACAGAGACCAACATCAAAAATCTAAGGCAGTTATTTATTGCCTTGCATGAGGTTGTCCAACATCAAATCACTAGCAACAATGATACAAAGGTCAAGTTGGAGCAACTTCATCAAGCAAGATATGAACCTTCAGCCTTGTTGATGGATGGAATTAAAGACTCTATTCAAGCTACTTTTGGTGCTCATCTCTCAACCAGCTCTCAACCTTTGCCATCTATCTCCACCTGAACAAATCTGCAAATACAGTCTCTACAACAACAAGTCTCCACTCTTCAGGCCTCCAATGATTCTATTACAGCACAAGTCAGTTCTCTCACTACTTTGGTGCAATCTCAAAAACAGGACATTAAGTCCTTGGTAGACTCCCATAGCCATCTTCAAATACAAAACTCAATTTCTTTGGGAGCTATCATTGGAGTCTTAAATGTGCCTCTTCCAGAAACTGCTCAATCAGTAAGATCCCAACTCTCTCTATCTTCAATCAATTTTCCTGCTAAACAGACTAAGGGGGAGATGGTGACCAAGCCAAAATAAATAAGCCAAATTCAAATCACTCCAAGTGCTCATGATGTTGGAAAAGACAGACTCCAGTTGGCTGCAGAAGGACCTTGCCTTGACAAGGAGTTCAATGAATTGCTCGCAACACTGAAAGTCTCTCTGAACAACAACTACATCACATAAAAAAAGGCTTTGGTCAAAAATATAAACTTTCTGAGAGTGGTGATAGTGAAACTTGGAAATTTCAGAGAAGAGATAATAGTTGCCAATGTCAATGACTGTGGTGTGGACATATATTTGTAAGTGTCTCTCCAAAATCTTCAATCCAAGAGGGCATCTGATCTGGATGTCATCATTGAGATAGTTAATAGGGTGATTTCAGAGGACACTCAATTTATTGTAGAGCTTAAAAAGGCACAAATTGCTGCATTTCCTAAAGCTCATCTTCAACCAAGTAAGGGGTGTCCTACATTTACTCTTCAACCAGAAAATACAAACAATTAGTATGGTCTATGAGTTCGAGTTGGGTTTTAATCAAGTTCGCACGTACTCGGCTCGGTTAAACAAGCTCATTCGACTCATTTATGAGTTCGAGCCGAGTTGAGCCTTCTTAAATGTGTTCGATCTTGAGCTACTCGTAAGTAGGCATAACTAATTAATTTGATCTCAGGGATACCTAATATTACTTCTCCCCTCACCTCACAAAAAACCCTAAATTCATTTTTACTTTAGGGCCCGTCATCAGCAATTTAGTTGATGATAAACCCCTTCTTCATTATTTTCTCTCGATTTTGTTTTGTTTTTTAATAAATATTTATCATTATTGAGAATTTAGTACACTCACTGGTAAATTTCAAAACAAAAAATGGGTCAATAAAAAAATCGGATACTTGAAATTATAATTATACTAACAAAAATACCAAAAAATATTTGAGGCACGTAAAAACCACGTTGTCCTTAAAATAGATAAGCCCCTCCTCATGGTGCTTGAAAGTGTTGTGGCATTCGTTTCCTAGGATACAACGAATTGAGGTGATTTTAAGCACTTGAGACTCGCCTCCCATGAACTAAACAAATACGCCTTCTCTCATAGAAACTGAACCTAGTACTATAAGATAATATGCAAATAGACCATGCAAAAGTTTGAGATATTTTTTGTGTCTAAAATAATGAAGCCAGGGCCTCATTTTGTAGGTGGAAAATAATGTAACTTACATGGCAATAAATTTTGTAACTTGTCCACCATAATGAACAAACCAATAATACACCATAATAGTGAGAGTTACACAATAAAAAATGTTACAAAATATATTTAAAATTAAAGTAGTACATTTCAAATTTATTCAAGTTACTCCAACAATCCCCCATATGAATAAAATTGACAATGTAAAATGACTCTATGACACTAAGATAGAAAGCCACGGTAGAAACCGATATAAGATAAATAGGTGTTACCCCTTAAACCTTCCCTTGAAAGAACATATTTACATTTCTAGAATTTTAGTAGTCGCGTTGACCTTGAACTGCTGTTCTCTTTAGCCAAATGATGATATATTCCCCACTGGAGTCTTTCCAATATTTTTCAGTTCTCACTTTTAACCCCATTTTGGTCCTAAACTTTACCCTGGTTTTGAGTTTTGCTCGGAATTGGCCCCTACAATTCCTTCTTAAAGCGACCCCACTTCACTCACATAGGTGATCTCTTCAACAATACTAGCGTATTATTTGTTCGACATATCGACACATAAGGATCATTAAAAGTATAGCTTAGCCTTTTCCAGATAATCACTGTTTTTCATCATAAGAATGGACCCGGGAGTAAACCCCCCACAATGATCTCACTAAGTCTTTACATTTAGGTTATCTCACTGAACCAAGATCTTGGGATCTTCAATCAACAAGGTTGGGTTTTCTTTGTAATGACTTTTCATATGGGCGTTGGTCTCATTCCTTTCGATGATTTCCCAAGTAACTTTTTAGTTAACTCTATGGTTAGTGTATCCGCGGTATTATATATTGACCTGATGTAGTCAATAGTGATAACTCTAATTGAGAGTAATTTTCTTACGAAATTAAATCAACAACAAATATGTCTTAACATTTCATACGAGGTTCTTTCAAATCACCAATTTTCCATTATTTTTGTCATTCATGTCTTATTTTGTACGAATTCAAAAGAACTACATACATTACCAAACATCAATGCTCCAATTCATAATTGATATTACCAGTTTTCAGCGTGCCAAAAATTAGAAATATCAATTCATGAAGTTACCAAATTTGAGCGTCCTCAAATTGCCGATCCACATTGATCTAGTTATCAATTTAAACGTCCTCAAATTAGCAATCTAACTATAATTTTTGAAGCCATTGATTTGGTGCCCCATTTAGACTCACGCATCTTTCATCAAATTTGAGTCTTTTATCACGTGTCCGATTCTACGAACTGAACCTTCCTTTGGTTTTTTTAAGGAAATACATATTAAAAAAAATGAAATATATCTCGACACTATTATTATATTCTTGTGTATGTCGAGGATTTTTGACTCGTGCATAAGAAACTTATATGTCGTACTATTAGACACATACCCAATAAAAATACAATCCATTATCTTCAGATATAATTTCACACTTTTCAGTTCGGGTACAAGAACATTTACAAGTCACCCCCACATTCATAAAAAATCCGAGTGATTCCAAATTTGGAGTGCACTAAAAAACTCAACTTCTGACTCATCCTCTATCTACTTAAGTGCATCATCAGTTAAGAACCTCACCAGGTTCAAGGTGGTCAAATAAAAAGAATATCTTTCGTTGCCACTTCTTGAAATTCAGCACAGTAAATTTCTCCGATTTTCCGTATGAACTGTTACCGGTACAACTATATGTGGTACCACAAGAGTCATCGTATTAGGCATTGCCTCCGCAGTCACACACCCATCACCAGACAATCTGGCTTGAAACTCCCGTCACATCTCAAATGCAGGAAAATAAAATAAAATTTCAATAACCCACATTCAATGATTCTTGATCAGCCGATGCGTTAGGGTTAACAACATGATGAATTCTTATATTAGAAATTAGCATTAATATTGCTTTATTAGATATTCATTACACTAACTTGATAAACTCGTATGTCATTGTTGTAACAAACACACACCAACACAAGAAATAATTATTAACTGAAATAATAAATCTAATCAGAAAAAAAAATATTTATATCCCATCTGACCCTAAACCAGTACTTGTTAAGTACCAAGACTATTGATTTTTTATTTTTCCTGAATATTTAAATAACATTTAGAACAAATATTAATTAATTAATTATTAAATAATTGATATTTGGAAAATTTGATACCAAAACAAACCGGAAAAAGAACATATTTCGTTAAATAGCCGACATATTTTCTAGTTGCAAATCATTCCATATTCTGAGTTTCAAATTTCAGATGTACGAGGATAAATTGGGAATCAAACTAGGTTATTTATTTAATATGTCAAAACATACAAATGCCAACACTGTATCATATTAATAACTTAATATATATTGAACCAGTGAGCATCAAATCATTTTTTTCATATTTAATAAATTTTTATAGCAACATACTAAAATCCATCAACCATATTAACAAGCCACTTGATTTAAAGCATATACACATCATTGAATAATCGCTAACTCATCTGACACCTCGATCCATGCATTATAAATTGTTTGAATATAAGACCATAATATGTCTATATGATAAAAGCCATGTTATAAACTGTTAGATATTGAATGCAAAGAAATGTAACACAGAAGGGGGGTATATGTGTTTCTTGGATTTTATTTGGTTTTTAAAACAGTTTGTATTATTGGTGAACAGAGCAGTTTAGAATTGTAGAGTTAAAATGCTTGACAGTAAAACATACAAGACACAATATCAAAAAACTCACTTAATTGTATTAATTAAGTTTGTCTTGCTACAAATCTATGTTCTTGAAAATAAGAACTCAGTTTCTATCTTGAGAAAATACAAGATTTATCTAGATATGGTTATTACCTCTAAACTATGGACCCGTGCATGCTTTATAAACTAGAAACACGGGTTTATAACACTTACACTAAAATGTACTAAACCAATTTATAAATTAACCTTGTCTATTTCATTTTCTAGTGTTAGCAAATCTTGAATCGTGCAGGTCTGTGACCATCATTTGTCCAGTGAATCTTGACCCTTGATATTGTATTTTTCAAGCTGCTTTTGTAGACTTTCTAATTCAGTGAATTAATTTTTTGTTTATTGATAATCTTAAATATTGAACTTGTCTATATTCTGAATTTGAGATAGTATGTCGAGATCTCTTTTTGTTCTTTAGAGAAGTGACATATCACTACACTATATATGACCTTTACCAACACTTTTTTTGGATTTACAAGCAAAAATATTACTTTAAATCACTAAAATTTGATTTTAAGTAATACTTTTTTTTGTGTTGCAGCAGAGGATAACTGATGTTACCATAGACGTGATTAAATTGCTATTGTAATATAAAATATAGTCTTAATATTGATATTACAATTAGTGTGACTATAGGAGTAAATATTTAGGCTGTAGTAATGGCGGGCCAGATTTTGACAAAATTTCAAGCGGCCCAAGGAGAAAGTTTTGACCCGCTCATTTTACCTTTTTAAAATAAATACTAAATTTTGACCCACTCACTGTGTTATACACTCAGAAATAATACTCTCATCTTTACACTCTCGATGGGTTCTCTCGGAGTTAGACGGGGCCATAGCTTGAAGATCTTAATTAAGATTCTAGTAATTAGGGTTTGTATAAATTAGGACTTTTTTCTCGGTTGAGCAATTGAAGCTTCTCAAACGGATTATAGCAGTCGCTTTATTGGAGTGAATTAGGGTTCTAGCAGCCGGGTTCTTGCTTTATCTTCTTAAATTGGATCTTTCTTCTTGTTCGATTCAAAAGTGTGTCAAGTATGTTCTCTGATTTGTGTGTATATAAGGGGTAAGGAGGTATTTCGAAAGAGGAAATTGAAGACAATAAGGGGTCTGTTGAATTTCAAGTAGTGAGTTATGAGCACAACCTATTTAGGTGCATGTCTTTGGTCTATTTATGAGGTAAGATGCGTAATACTGGTATTCTATTTTACTGGTTATTTTTTTTTCTCCTTAGGGTATTTTGATTTTTCTAGTCACAAAGTCTGGGTACATAAAAGATGATTATTGTTGTTGTTTGTCATCTTTGCAGAATGGTCATTCATGTTTGATTTATTTTAATCTATGTGTGTTTTAAGAAAATTGGAAATGTTTATTGGAACTATAAAACTATAGAAGTTTCTAACAATTGTGCCTTTGCTATGCAGTTTTGGTGCCCAAATATATGAATTGGGAGTTGCAAATAATGTGTTGGTATCCATTAAACTGGGAATGAATAGAAGTTGATATTGATATGAATTTGATATGAACCCAATTAAATCTAAGGAGGGTGGGTGTAGTTGTAATTTTGCAGAAGTATAACTTTATAAATTTGCTTCCCATGGAATAAAAGCAAGCTTGCACGATTTTTTTTATATTAATGTTAAGTTTTTTGATTGACATATGCTACTGATATTTGTTCTTTATCTTTCCAACAGTGACCAAATTCGGTGTTAATGAGTTTGTGAACCCGAAAGATCCTAATAAGCCGATACAAGAGGTTCGTTTTAAGATGTTGTTGACCTCATTTCTACATGTACTGGTACATGGTCCAGATGTTGATCTCATTTCTATCTGTAGTGTCACACTGTCTATACTTGCAATATGAGAAGATAGAATGTTTATAAGGTGTTTTTGTTTAAGCACACAAACATGTAATGGGCACGCCACACATTTTGCACTGGATTTGCGTTATTGTGCAGCATTGTAAACTGTGATGGAATTGGGCTTAAATTGTGGTGGTGTTTTAATCAGTCAACATATGTTCTCTTACTGCAGTACATATTGACGTTAAATTTATGGTCTTGAGGCTCAACATCTATGATATGGAGTATATTAGCCTTTATTTTCCATATAAGTTTAGTTTCCTAAAGGGATCAGATATACACCTTTAGACTTTTGCATTGTGAAGTTTGAGTATTGCTATTTAATTTTTTCGTGTGCCAGGTATTAGTTGAAATGACTGATGGCCTGATGGGGGAGTGGACCGGTGCATAGAGTACTGTAAATGTTTGTGCGATGATCTCTGCATTTGAATGTGTCCACGATGTAAGCATTTTTCTCCCGATTTCCTGTATCATACAATTAAACTTTTGTATCAGCCAATAAGTCCTAAGATGCACCACAAAACTTGAACAAATAATGCTAATATAGGTATGTTTGATGCAGGGTTGAGGTGTTATTGTTCTTGTGGGTGTACCAAATAAAAATGATTCATCCAAGACTAATCCCATAAACTTACTGAATGAGAGGTCTCTCAAGGAAAATAACGTGTTAATATATAAGGGGAGAAGTTGATAAATCAAATTTGAGGTTATGAGGCCAACTACCCTAACTATTTCAATTACTCACTACAATTTGGTACTCGTCATCCTGATGGAAATATTATTATAGAAAATATTATTGACATAATTATAGCTCTATATAGAGAGATTGTTTTTTAGCAGTCGAATATATTATTTATTCTAAAAGCTAAATGCAGCTGACTATGTGCACATCATAACCTCCTGACTGGCACACATATCAGATGAACGGAAAATATTGCACATCCAGTCAAGATAAATGCCTTTTACCATGACACTGTTCATCAGGTTTGTCATGAAATATTATTCTGGTTGAACAAGTTTGTACGTATATACCTCACTAATCAATTATGCTGATCTTGTTATGTACTAGACTACTGGTCGTTTGTAGTTTGTGTAGATAATATGTGTTTTCCTGGAAACTATTTAATGGGGTATTGTTGTTCATATATCAGTGTAATTAAATAAATCTTATATATAGAAATGTAATCATAGATAGACTTTATACGTAGGATGAAAATTAGTTCTTAATAGAACTTTTTAATGTGGTAAGAGATTTGATGCAAAGAATATGTTGGAGAGGACGCAGAATCGTCGCGTTGTTGGTGATTCAATTGGAAGAAACTAGTGGGAATCCCTTCTTTGCATCCTCTCTTCTATAATTCCTAATAAGACTTCAATTTTTGAGGTAACGGGAATCCAATCTCGAAACACACGGAGTTCTTGGTTTACAAGTTTAACGATTATAATTGCACCTTAAAGTATTATCGAGCTCCATTTTTAGTACTATAGAGTCGGGTTCCTGGTGGATCTCTAGAAAAATTAACTTTACTTTGAAACTTGATTAAATAGACCGGAGTTCTTGGAAATGAAAAGGTGCCGATTTGTTGGTTTTAAAAAGTGGCCAATGGTGGAATTCTGAGAAAACTATACGAGAGTAAATATAATTTGTCTGAAATATTTCTCCAAGGAGTCAAATTTGTGACCTTATAATCAGTACAGGGTCAATACTACCTTTCACTAATTTTTTTATCTGAAATGTCACTTATCAGGGGTTGTTACTTTCAAGAAGGAGCAGAGTGAAGATGGAAATGGGCGTAGAAAGACCCAGGTTTTCTTCAGAAACTTTGATCTTGTGCATTTTAGGTATATCTAATATTTCTTTATTTGATTTTTTTTCTCGGGCTTCTTTATTTGATTTTTTCTCGGGCTTCTTTATATTTACTGTTTTAACTGCAATATAGGGCTTATTCTAAATATAAGCTAAATGATATTTAAATATAAATTAAACAGTCTTTATGCTAATAAGTTGTAAGTAAGAAATAATCAATTAGTCAATTCCATCAATAAGTTATTTGACATATAAAGGATATTAAGGAAACAATGACTGAGAGTCAAGTTACAGTTGATTATCATGTTATTAATTTGATAGGGCATAAAAATGATGGGAGAAAAAGGGTAAAAAAAATAAAGCAGTATAATTACCTAATACTATTACCCGCCGTATGCATAATTGATGTTGTTCGGCTATGGGTGGTCAGGGATCCATCTAGTTAGCAATAATACATATATTAATCGTAATTGTATATTCTTTCCCTTGTCTTAAAGGAGTTATCGTGTACTCTATCAATATATTGTTAAATTATTATTATTATTATTATTATTATTATTATTATTATTATTATTATTATTATATATAATAGTTGATTATGTGAACTCAAATCTGGCTTGTTTAACTAAAATTTGTGTGTTTGAGTACTTGAGATTCTCTATTGTCTAAATATGGTTTATTTGTGTATATTGATTAGGGCAAGAGGAATCGATGAGCTAAAACTGTCATTAAGCAAACCGTGTGAAAAATCTGATGGAATTGCATTGTGGGAGTGGACATGTGTTGTCTAGGATGAAGGAGTTAGAGGCATCAAGTTGGTTCTCCGATTTCATTGAAAATTCCAGTCGAACAATATTTGTTATCTAACATTATTTTTGCTTTTGGATAAATTTAAAACTTTGTACATTTTGGTTGAACCGATACTTTGTATGTATTGAATTTGAACTTTGATTAACAATTTCTAAATAATTATGTGTTAAATGTTCTAATTTTGTATGTAGAATTTGGATTATCACGTGTGGAAAATTTAAAACTATAATATAGATTGTTGTGCTGGAAAAAATAGGAAAATATGTTACAGTACATATGAGTGTTAAAAAGAAGTGTTACAATAAACTATAAAGATGTTACCAAAAGATTTGAACTGTTTTATCATCCATGTTACAATAGCAAATATAATGTTATAAAAGAATTTATTGCGACATTATTTTCGGTGTTACTAGACCTTTAAGGGTGTTGCAATAGAGATATTGTTACACCTACATAGTGTTACGATAGATAGTAAAAGTGTAAGCATAGGTTGTCTCTTGTAACACTTTTACCGATATTACCAAAAGTTCAAAAAGTGTTACCATAGACCCCTATTGTAGCACGAGCAAATCCAACACCACCAAATTTGCAAAAAATGTAACCATAGCCCCATTTTTTGCTTAAGGTAACATTTTTTGGCCATTTTTACACTTTTTTCGGGTGTTGCTAGAGGCCATATATGGTGTAGTGTATCGATAAGTATAATGACTTATCGATATCTCGAGTTTTCGATATATGTAAATGACTTATCAAGGTCTCCAGTTCTCTACATGCAGAATGACTTGTCGACATCTCCAGTTCTCTATATAGAAGAATTTGACTTGTCGATATTTCTGAGATCTCTACATGTAGAAATAACTTATCGATATCTTTGAGATCTCTCTATACATATTTTGACTTGTCGATATCTCTGAGATCTCTACATGAGGTATTGACTTGTCGATATCTCCAGTTCTCTACATCTTTATTTGACTTATCGATATCTGAGAACTCTACATGCATAAATGACTTGTCGATATATCTCGGGACTTCTCTACAAGTCATTTTGGACTTCTCAATATACCTTGATCTGTGACTTGTCGATATCCTGACTTCGAACATTTTTCCTAGAACAACATTATTCAACTCCAGGATGCTACATCTTTTCTCTGAGGCATGATCAGGACTTGATCTTCTTCCAAAGTTTATTTCTTAGCTTGAAATTGTTCAAAGAAAAATCCCCCAGTCTAATCTACTAAATATTTTTACAGACTCAAGGAATATAATTACAAAATATAAATATTGATTATCAAACAACTTAATCTTAGGGCTGTCAATATGACTTAGTCTTATTATTATACATGCATGTCTTGCACAATAATCTCCCCCAATTTGTGAGATGATTTCTTATCACAAATTCATGCATAATAACAAGACTAACCCCAAGCTAAAATTAAATACAATAAAATTGACATATTGATAAATACATTTTTTATACATTGAAAATTTACATCAGTTCATAAATTACAAACATTAGGTGAATTTCTCATAGCCTGGCTCTTTTCTAATGGCTCTTAGAGCTTTCACTAGCTTGAGCCATTCTTCCAATGAGTAATTGTTGAGAAGACGAATTCTGAATCTTGAGAATCTGCCAACTTTGATGTTTAGAAAATGTCCATCCTTTGAAACTCTGATCAACCCCATTGTCTTCAATTCATTTGACCTCCTTTCAAACATCTTGTTAGGTCACACACACTGTAGAAGGGGGTTGAATACATTGTATACTACAATCAAATCGAATTAAGAACACAAGTATGAAACACAAAATAATCTTATTAATAAAACAGTATTACAATGGAACCGTTCTCTCTCAGTGATGAACAAATTTCACGAGAGCTGCTAGGGTTACAATGAACAATATTCTCGATTATGATAACACTTGTAGTGTAAACCATATGTTGTGTTTATATAGACACACAGTTACAAGATAAACTTCTAATTGATATCGAACATAAGTCTGCATCCTAAAATATATCAACTGGTTATCTTTTCCTCCAAGTATTCTATTCTTCGTAGAATTCTTCTCCATGCATATCTCTTCTTGTGTTTGCCTTAATCTTCTTTCCTTCAATCAGTCGCCTTCCTTATCTGAAAGTCTTCTTAAGTCCTGATATTATCTCCTGATAAATTTCTTCTAATATCTTAAGTTCTGATAACTTAAGTTCTGATATCTTAAGTTCTGACTTCAGTATAAGTACTGATTTCCAGTTAAGTCCTGATTTGTCCTGTTAGTTAAGATCTGAAAACTAAACACAAATCATTATTAGACATGACATCACAAATATATCTAACACATCTCAATTTCTTCAGCATATTTTCTTTCTCTTTCCTCCTTCTCAACTTTTTCCCTTGCAAGCCTAATATTCCTTTCTCTCAACCTTTCAGCCAACACAGTTTTCCACATTCTTGTAGTGGAATCCTTAGCCTTCATCAAACTGATCACCCTCTTCAATTCTAAAGTGGAAAATGTATTTATTACTTCTTTATTCAGCAAAATGAAGGAGCCATCCTTGTGGTAGCTCATGACTTCTCTCATAGAAACAACCCAAACTTTGACTATCTCCTCAGCTAGTTGTTGGTGATAATCATCATCTATTATGCTCCTTGAAACTGGTAAAAAGTCATCCTGATTGAAACAATTTCAGATAGCACCAGCATCAGCTTGAATTTTCTTTGATTTTCTTCCTGCAGTTTTGAAGTGAGTCTTGGTTGAAGGTTTGAATGAAGGTGGCTTTAATATTTTCTTTAAAAAGACTTGGATGGTTGTGATATGTATCTTGAGTATGGAGTTTGCAGTTGGCTTCTATAGGTACTTGGGTTTTTGAGGTTGGATTGATTGAGTGTTTATTTGGATAGGTTTAGGGGATTGAGTTTGGTTAGTTTGTTATATCTGATTTCTTTGGACATTTTGTTGATTTGTTACACTTTCTCCATAATTCCTTCTTCTCTTACCATCATCCTTCCCCTTCTTTACTTCTTTCTCTTTTTTCTTGTCTCCACCCTTGCTGCCAGTAGCTTTGCTAGACTGATTTGGATTTGAGCCAGAAGATTTTTGCTCATCTTTCTTCTGCTCATCATCATCCAAGTCATCTTTTGTATTGATTTGTGCTCTTGGCAACATGTTATCAACATTCTTCAGATATTTACCCAAACTCTTGATCATCTCTTCAACTTCAATGCTCTTGATTTTCTTGGTCTTCAAATCAGTTTTCAAAGTCATGATAAATTTCAAATTTCCCATGGCAAAGTGCTTAGGGATCATGAAGTATTTGCATTTTTTGGTAGATGGACATATGTAGGCCACTCCCTTGTTAGGCTGAAGGTAAGCTTCTGGAAATGCAGCTACTTGACCCTTTTTGAGTACATTGAGCAAGAGAGTGTCCTCTGAAATCACCATGTTGACTTTGTTGATTAGGATGTCCAGCTCAGATGCTCTTCTAGATTGGATATAAGTAAGAGACACATGCATACAGCTGTCCACACCTGAGTCATTGATATTTGCAACAATCCTCTTTTCTCTAAAATTTCCATTGATCACCATCACCACTCTCAAAAAATTTATGTTTCTGTCTAAAGCCTTTTTGTAGGTGAAGTGATTGTTGTTAAGACAGATTCTGAGAGCTTTAAGGAGTTCATCAAATTCCTTGTCAAGACAAGGTCCTTCAGCTGCTTTCAAAAGTCTGTCCATACCAACATCCTCCTTCTTTTAAATTTGAGATGTGTCTTGGCTCGATGATTTTAGTTGTAGCTGAGACCCCATCTCCCCCTTAGTCTTGGTAGCAGGCATAGGGATTATAGTGAGGGAGTGTAGTCCTTACTGATTGTGGTGATTCTGGAAGAGGTATCTTCAAAGCTCCCATAATAGCTTCCAAAGATACTGAATTATGCATCTGTAGATGTTTATGGGAGTCTACTAGGGACTTTATGTCCTGTTGATGACTTTGTACAAGTGAGGTCAACTGAGAGGCTTGAGTTGTAAGAGCGTCATTTGAAGATTTTAGAGTTGAGACTTGAGGCTGTAGATTTTGGATTTGAAAGTTTGTGGAGGTGGATATAGGTTGTGAACTGGATGCAACTAAAGTTCCAAAAGAATTTTGCACAACATTTTTGATCTCCTCCATGACCAAAGCTGAAGGTTCAAACCTAGCCTTATATAACTGATCCAGCTTGACCTTTGATTTATGATTATGAGTTATTTGCTTATGGATCACCTCATGCAAGGCTATGAAAGACTCTCTCAACTTAGATACATTTTCTACAACTAGTGTTAGACGAAGAGAGAGAGCTTGAAGCTTGTAAGAAAACTTGTTGAACTTGGATTTGATATATGTGAATGTGGGCATCAGTTCATCAATCTCGGCATTGATCAATTTCTTTACATCAAGTTGATGCTTGTCCAGGGTGTGTTCCATAGCACTTTCAATATGATGAAATGCATTCAATTGAGCTTTATACACCTCTTTCACAACATCATAGACCTCTTGGGGAGTGAGGACCTTAGCATTGCTTCCCAAAATGGTCACATATTCTTCTCTAAACTCTGCTAAGGCCTCTTCCATTGTTGTTGTGAAGTCTTTCGAAATCCATGCATCCATATTACCATCTGCTTCATCTGCAATCTTCTCTTGTTGCTTTTCAACATCCTCCTTATAATAAAGTAGAATAGCTTGATAGTCTTGGTTTGACATATCTGTAGTAAGGAGTTTTTGGGTGATATTGACTAGGCCTGCAAGTTGCTCAACCAAAAGATCATTGACTGTTGTAGGTTGGGCTTAAACATCTTACAGCCATTGAGATATGAGGTGTGAGGGTTGATGATTAGTGTTTGAAGTAGAAGGTTGGTCTATTATATTTGAGGTGTATGGGATGGAGGTAGTAATTATACCTGTGACATGGGTCACAGTTGAACTCACAACTTGAGCTATGGTCGTGATAGTGTGTTGTTCACCACTAGTGGGAACCTCCATTTGAATTGGAGGCGATTTTACCAGGTTACTATCATGTACCATGGCCTCAAACCCTTGTTCCTCTTGAAAGGAACTAGCACTTGAATGTGCTATACTTGCCTCCTTAATGACTGGATCATTGGCAATTGGACTCCTAACTTCAATTGACAAAACAATTTCAACCTGGACTGTGAGGTGAGTTGTTCCTACTTGAGAAATCTCTAATTGAATTGAAGAGGATTTGAGTAGCTCTCCCTCAAGAAGACTACCCTTAAACCTAGCAGTCTATGAAGACTGTGGTGTACATGAAGGTGCTAGAGTAACATGCACAAGCTCTTCACTAAAAACTGATGAAACCCATGTGTTTGTGATGGTGTCATTAAGGTCTACCTCAACATGTAGCCTCTCACCATCAAAATGTTATGTCTGAGTGGTGATCACAATTTCTTGAACTGTGTCACTTGATTTTGGCAAGGCTTGAGAAGTAGATTCAAGCCTTTCATTAAAAGAAGAAGAAATTTAGGAAATAAGAGTAGAGATTTCAGAATATTTTTTTGGCAACTCCCCCTGAATGGATGAGGGAGTTTCAACAAATGTGCTCTTATTGTGTGTGCCATCCAAATGACTTCTTTTAACCTCTTGAGAGTTCTCAAGAGGTGGTGCAGACTCCTTATAGGATGTAGTGGGGAGACTGCTTTGTTCAATAGTGATACCTTATTGAGAAGGTGCCCCAAGAGTCTGTTCATGCCCATTTGTTACAATTGCATCTTTTTGAGAAGATGCAGAGGTGGCCATTTGAGTGGTCAACTCAACCTCCCTAGACTTATTTGGCTTTCTGACCAAGTTTGACTCAATAATTATTTGGTCCTCACCACTCTCAGAAATAGTAACCATTGGTGTTTGCTTTCTCTTATTTTTACTAACTCCACCCCGTAGAGAGGATGAAGTAGTTGGTTCCCTAGTTTCTAAAGGTTTTGAAGAAGTGGTTTCAGTTGTGGAAGGCCCCTGTTGGTTATCCTATTTTTATACTTCTACAGGTGCAGGAGCCATAACTGTACTAGAGATTGCACTTGTCCTCATGTCAGGCATAGGATAAGGGTAGGTCCTAAATCTCTCCAACATAAAGTTAGTGACATTTAGAACTACTCTCAATAAGTGACCCAAATAAAATTTTGGACACCTGTTTATAATTGCCTATTTTATTTCTATCAAAACCATCAACCAAGTGAATGTCTGCAACTTTATAATTTAAAGAAGACATTATTAATCTAGGGAAGAAAATTCCCTTACCTCTACTTACCAATGACATTTTGAGCCTGGTGCTGAGCTCTTCCAAGATCAATAGGCCAACATTGATGTGCCTGTTGTATGCCATAGAAAACACCAGCTTCTGTACAACACTGGATATATTATCATGCCCAGTCTTACTGCATGTGAAAGCTCGCACAATGTAGCCAAACAGAAAAGCCCATTCCCTCCTTAGATGCTTCTTGTTCAGGCTGAGAAAGTTAATCTTCTCACTGTAGTTTATAAAATCCATAAACTCCACCAGCTCTTGTGCTATTGGTACCTCCACCATGCCATCTGTAGGAATGCCCAAAGCCTTGTTGACATCATTGGCATCAAACTCCACCTGTCTACCCTAAATTGAGCAATTAACCACCAAATAAATTGCTTGGTTCTCATGCACAATAATATTCACCACAGCTGAGTTTCAAAACTCGTTGAGCACATCCAAGTAGAGAACATGATTAGTAGTCAAACCTCCTGCAATATAAGATTCAGACAAAAACTTGACAAAACACTTGAAATTATCA
This sequence comes from Apium graveolens, assembly GCF_009905375.1. Lineage (NCBI taxonomy): Eukaryota > Viridiplantae > Streptophyta > Magnoliopsida > Apiales > Apiaceae > Apium > Apium graveolens. The sequence continues at coordinate 148,764,773 of NC_133657.1, read as the reverse complement.
TGAGCTTGGTTTGCATCTGTAAACGCCAAGTAATTGGTACCATCCTTTGGGATAATGGGTTTAACATTGTTGGCAGCTAATGTAGGTGTTTGAGTTTCAATGGGTAAGAGATTTGAGAAAGAAAGAGTTTGAAACAAGAGAGAGAAGTGAAGATTTACAAAAGCTAGTTCAATTGAGATCTCGAAAGCGTAAAGAGGGGTTATGTCGAGATGTCCGTGTATTTATAGGCTAGAGATGTGACTTGTCGAGAAGTAGGAATAAAGGGCTGATATTTGCTTATCGAGAAGTCACGTGAATTAAAAAACTCATGTCAAGATGTCACCGTCATGACTCTTATCGAGAACTAGACAGTGACTTATCGAGATGTAGAATAAATACTCAGTTTGTCCTAATTAGACTGAATTATTCCAACTTACATTGAATAAACTAATATAAAATTAGAATGATTTTGTATCAAAAGTATTTTACTAAAATAATTTATTGAATTAAATTATTTCAGATCTAAGTTATCGAGAAGTCTAGAATTTATACTTGTAGAGAACTCCATATATAAATATATGTCGAGAACTCTACAATACTTATCGAGAAGTCATAAAGAGGCTTGTCAAAAAGTCCATCGAGAAGTCATGAAAAAGACTTATCGAGAACTCTATCGAGAAGTCTCAAAATGACTTATCGAGAAGTCATTTAGACTGATCGAGAACTCAATTCTCTATATACTATCGATCTTTTTTATTTTTTTTAGAATTTGAAAAATTCCAAGTTGAATTTTAAATTTTAAAGAAAAAATATACAGAGAATTCTAAAATATTTATAAATTATATTCCAGTTAATTTTCAAATAAATCAAATTAATTTTAATTTATAAGAAATTAATTTGCTGTAACACATTAGCTGAGTTATTGCCTTTAGGATGAAGAATTTAGCATTCCAATTTCACCTACAAGTCTAGTGAAAGTTGCTTCATCCAAAGGTTTAGTAAAAATATCAGCTAAATCTTTTTTTGTTGGAACAAAAATAAGCTCAATGGTACCATTTGCAGCATGTTTTCTAATAAAATGGTACCTTACATCAATGCGCTTATTTCTAGAATGATTAATTGGATTAGAAACAATATATATGGCATTAGTATTATCACACATGATCGAAATTTTGTGTAACACTAGGTCATAGTCCATTAATTGATTTCTAATCCAAAGCACTTGAGCACAACAACTTTCAACAACTATGTATTCAGCCTCAGCTGTGGAAGTTGACACATAATGTTGTTTCTTACTATATCAAGATACAAGTCTTTGACCAAGAAATTGACAACTTCTACTTGTACTCTTCCTGTCAACCCTGCATCCACCAAAATCTTCATCTGTGTATCCAACAGCTTCAAAACCTGTTCCCTTAGGATACCATAATCCCAAGTTTGGAGTCTCTTTTAAGTATCTGAAAATTCTCTTCACAGCCATCAAATGTGATTCCTTTGGATTGGCTTAAAATCTTGCACACAAACATGTTGCAAACATAATGTATGTTCTACTAGTAGTTAAGTACAATAAAGATCCAGTCATTCTTCTATAACCTGATATATCTTCACTTTTTTCTTTCTTATCTTCATCCAATTTAGTAGCTGTAGAAATAGGTGTTAATACAGGTGAGCAGTCAATCATACCAAATTTCTTCAATAAGTCTTTGACATACTTGGTTTGACTGATAAAGATTTCATCACTTTTTTTGGCCTACTTGAAGACCAAGGAAGTAACTTAATTCTCCCATCATGCTCATCTCATATTCACTTTGCACGAGTCTTGATTTTGACATGGCTTTTCATTTGTAGAACAAAAAATGATATCATCCACATAAATTTGAACTAGGATAATATCATTACCATGCTGCTTGTAGAATATAGTCTTATCAATTGTGCCTCTTGTAAATCCATGTTTAAGTAAAAATTCTGACAGTGTGTCATACCATGCTCTAGGTTCTTGCTTCAATCCATAAAAAGGACTTTAGAAGTTCGTAAATAAAGTCTGAAAATTCTAGATCTTCAAAGCCATGTGGCTGTTGCACATAGACTTCTTCTTCCAATTCACCATTAAAGAATGTTCTCTTCACATCTATTTGATACACCTTAAAATTTGAATGTGCAACAAATGCAATAAAGATTCTTATTGATTCAAGTCTTGCAACTAGAGTAAAAGTTTCATCATAAATAATTCATTCTTCTTGTGAGTAGCCTTTGGCAACCAGTCTTGCTTTATTTCTTGTCACAATTCCATTTTCATCCATCTTATTCCTGTACACCCACTTTGTTCCAATGACACTTATGTTCTTTGGTGCATGAACCAATTCATAAACTTTTGTTTCTTTCAAATTGATTTAGCTCTTCCCGCATGGCAGTTATTCAATCAGGATCAAGTAGAGCTTCCTCGGTTTTTAGGCTCAATTTGAGAAAGAAAGCATGCATACAAGCATTCATTTGCAGTTACACTCTTAGTCCTCACTCCATCATTTGGATCACCAATTATTGCATCTCTTGTGTGACTCCTATCCCATTTTATGGTATGATCTTGTGACTAGAGTTGCCTGCATTTTCTTCATTATTAGCATAACTTTCAGAACTGACATCTCTTTCCTCCCCTGCGTTTATGCCATCAAATTCAGGCGAGCTTCTAGTTTGAGAAAAGTCCTCATTTCCATGGTTCACTGGTTCATTTACTTCTTCCTCTATTCTGTTGAATGTGTAAATCTCAGCTTCATCTTCAGATTACTATCAATGTCTGTAATAACCCTAATTTTTTGGAAATTTTTGAAACCCGGATGAATAGTAACTTTTGCTGACAATGCTGATTAATAAAAATTATCATACCACGATATATAGGAGTACTGTTATGGAAATTCTAAGATCGTATTAGTATTCCATAAAGAAAATAAGTGTATGTAAAAGCCGTCGGATTTCGAAAACGAGCACTTTTATTTTTCCCCGAGATTTTCACCAGACATTAAGGGATTTAAGGAATTAATATTAAGATGAAGGATTTTAAATTCAAGGATTATAAAGGAGAATTAACTTAGGTATTAAAAATACCAAGAAGATTTTATCAATAAAACCATTAAGGTATTTAACCAAACGATCAACGAGATTGAGTGATAACCGGACAAAGAAATGAATAACGACTCTTGTAAATACCTTTGCAAGTGGCAAGGCAAGTGGATGGTTGATCAAACAAGAAACCAAGTGATAGTTAGGAAGGAATGGCTAGTTACTTATCTAGTTAACTAGGGATGATCTCATCTCACCACAAATCACCAACACATGGCAAATGATGAGATCATCTTCCACTAACTCCTTTGTTTATTATTAACCTAGCAAAATATCAAGACAACCCATCATTATCCACCACATTATTCCACCAACACAAGAAAGCAAAAGCAATTCCTCCCCCATTTCCATTGCTCTCGGCCAAAACAGAACCAGCACATTAAAACTGCTGTATCTCCTTCATTTCTCACTCAAATGTTGTGTTCTATAGATCGTTGGAAAGGTATTGAGATGGCCTACAACTCTTGTTCACAAGTCTCGTCCAAATAACATGGTAAGACCCTCATTTTTACAGTTCTTTGCAATTCAGACTTTTAGAAACTTCAAAGCCTAACTTTGTGTTCTTGATTTCTTTGGAAAGATCAAGCTTGTAGGAGGCTCCCTAAAGCTTCCTAACAACTTAACACCTCCCAAGGAAGGTATAAACTTCAAACCCTAGCCTTTAATTTATTTGTTAGTAAGTTTAATGGTTGGTTTTGTGAAATGAGAAGCATAGATTGTGATTATTAGTAGTTTGGTTTGATTTGGAAGTGTTTTGGTAATTGAAGCTTGATTATAGTTCATAGGTCTTGATTGTGGTTATTTGAGTTGAAAAACTTGGAGTTTATGGACTGATGTGGTATGGTTTAGGTGAAGTTTTGTTGTATTGATGGTTATGAGTTGGTTGGTGATTGATTTGTAGTTGTACAAATTTGGTAATCACGTAAACATAGCCGTCGTAATACCCGATTTACCTTAGACTGCTTTTGTTCTTAACATCAGGACCCCTGAATTCACTGTTAGGTTTTTACCATTGTCATGATTAGATAGTTCATGTTACGAGCTTCATTTTGATATGTGGTTCGCTTGAATCCGATGTACGGTTTAGGAGAAACGACCGTTTTAAGTAACGGCATTTCGCGAAAGGACCATTACCCCTCGCCTTACTTTGAAACCTTGGTTAAGGCCCCAAAGACTAATTGGATTATGAAACAATTATGTAATGTGGATTAGGAAGTTGGTAAAGTACTCGCGAAAGAATCGCCTTAAAATTCGTAATGGTTAATTTATTAAAAATGGTGGAGCCTAGGGTACTCGAGCGACTTAAGTGAATCGTTAAGCGCAGAAGCGAGCGTTAGAGTCTAGTTGGTTAAAGTATAGATTCTTAAGCGACTTTGGTTTAATTCCAACTTATATGTTGTTTATAGGTTACCAGGCTCGTCCCAGGCCTTTTACCACCCCCAGTCGCTCAGGCAAGTTTTCTACCCGTTATACTGTTGTTGTGATGTATATATGTATATGCATTATCTTGTGATAAGTGCATAATTGTTATTAGCAAATCTTGCGATATATTGGAGCATGTTGATATGGTATATATGCATGCTTGTTTCATAATCTTGATATCTAATTGTTGATTCAAATGCTTATAGTTGCATAATTCCTATGCTAGAGATAAGCAGTAGTTGCGTATACCCTTAGTATAGGGGACCCAAAGGTGAACATTTTCTAAAACCGGGAGTCGATGTTCCCGAGTATATTATATATATATATATTTATATATATATATTGATATAGTTTTCAAAACTATTAATCAAATAAGTTTTATTCGATAACTTTATTTTAAATAATGAATATTAGTTGAATATTCATTCGAGGACTTATAACTCTGTTTATTTTAATTAATGAATATTATTAGTTGAATATTCATTCGAGGACTTATGACTCCGTTTATTTTATGAATATTATTTTGAATATTCATTCGTGGACTTATGACTCCTCTTATTTATTAAATAATATTCTTTATTTTATTAAAGAATAATATTTCAATAATCAAACTTATTTTCGATTATTCAAATAAAGATCATACTTTCGTATAAGTATATCTTTGGTTGTTAATATCCATTCCAAGTATGAGTTTTAAAACTTCTACTTCAATTATTTTTATAAAGATTATTCTTTATGGGAATATTATTTAAATAATAATATTCAGATATTTTCTAAATATATTGGGACTGATTTATTTTATTAATTCAGCATTACTCCAAACATTCTTAAAAATGTTTTCGAGTCTTCAAAATGATTTTCTAAAAGTTAGAGCGGATCCCAAAACTCATTTTTGTATTTAAGATCTTCCTTTCGAAGGGGATTTAAATATTCGCTCAAAACCTGAGGGATCCGACTCTGTGGTGTATTTTATATTCGCAATGAGGTTGTTGTTTTGATAAATGAATTGATTACTTACCCAAAGTTCGAGAAGTAAGTCCATCTATTGAGTCGGCATAAGCAACATGGGCTCAGTGGGCGTCCATGAAAGTGTAAGTGGCTCAGTGGGAGTCCATCAAATGCGTAAGTGGCTGAGTGGCAGTCCAGCATAAGGTCCTATTGCGGCCAGGGTGATGACCAGTGGGGAATTCGTCCATCTACTAGTAGAAAAGGTTACTTATTGGTATCTTTACCTGATCAGCAAGATATCAGGTTTATGCCAAAGTTTTCTCCTTTCCAAATTCATTAGATATTGCAACTCTGTTTATAATTTTCATAACAGAGGTTTTCAAGGAGTGTATGAAATGTATATATATATATAGGTGTATATATATATATCGGGACTTAATGAAGTATCTCGTAACTTCATTTCTTTCAAATGATATTTCAAAGATTGAATCTATTCAAGTCTTATCTTGTAGTCTCATCAGTGTGATGAACTTTTAAAACTTATTATAAATTGAACGGTGGTAGTTCAAGTAGTATCTGGAAAAGATATAAGTATATTGGAGTATCTTGTAACTTCATCTTTTAAACTTATATCTAGTAAATGATTATCTTATGCATGTCAAAGATTTTCAGAAAAACGTTGAGACAAGGTTAGATATATGAGATCACCTTGCAACGATATTTTTATACAGTTATAAACTGGAACTCTGTGTATATTATACATGTCAGAGGATTTCAAAGATTGTGAAAAGTATATATGTATATATATACTGAATATTTTGCGACTTGGTCGCGTTAAGGTAACAAACTTGGTTCATTTCTTCTTGTCCAAGACTTTCATGAGTACTATGAGAATGCTCATATATTGTTAATTATTATACATATTATTTCGGTGGGCTTGTTGCTCACCCTTGCTTTCTTCTTTTATCACATAACAACAGACAGACAAGATGAACAAGACCAAGCTCCCAATTTGCGAGCGGATAGGAAACGTTCCGCAGTTTCCTATAGGCGTTGATGTCGCTGTAGCTGAGGTAGGAACTACCAATAGGCTAGGCTTTCAACTTTTGATGTACCAGACTTATGTATCTTTATGAATTGTAATAATGGCAAAGAAATATAAATTTATTCAGAAACCCTTTTAAGGTGTAACGGTTTATAATTGTGGAATAAAATGACTTGTGTTATTTTTGGTATTCATCTCTGAGACTATAACTTGTGGTGTGTGTGTGTATATTGTGGGGTCACAGTACACAGTAGTTGGTTGACTGTTAAGATTAAGTATTGATAAGGGAAATGAAACTCGTGACAACCCGAATCCCCGACCCCAGATTTGGGGGTGTTACAATTCCAGTTGTCAGGATGATAAGTGTCTGGAAATGGTTGTTGCAATCTATGAAAGTTGCTCACAAACTGAGCTGATTCACTAAATATAGCGCATTGCTCCGTCGCATGCGAACCTGCACATAGCTCACAAACACTGGTTATCTGATTAACACCATAGTTAGCCAGAGAATCGATCTTTATAGACAACTCCTTTAGTTGAGCAGTGATAGTCGTAGCTGTGTCCACTTGGAAAACTCATTCTACCTTGCCCCGGTGGCAATCTCTGAGTTGGATATTGATATTCATTAGCAACCATCAGTTCAATTAGATCATAGGCTTCCTTATAGCTCTTTGCCCATAATGCTCCACCTGATGCTGCGTCGAGCATGGGTCTTGACTGTGCTCCCAACCCGTTATAAAAATAATTGATGATTATCCAATTAGGAATTCCATGATGAGGACACTTCCTAAGCATCTCCCTGTAGCGCTGCCAAGCTTCATATAAAGATTCTTCTGATTTCTGCGTAAATTAAGTAATAGCATTTCTGATTACAGTTGTCTTTGCCATAGGGAAGAATTTAATGAGGAACTTTTGAGCAAGATCTTCCCAAGTAGTAATCGAACCAGCTGGTAGAGAGTGTAACCAGCTCTTAGCCTTGTCCCTCAGAGAGAATGGGAACAGTCTCAGCTTCACAACATCTTCAGAAAAACTGTTGAACTTGAAGGTGTTGCAGATCTCAATGAAATCCTTAATATGCATATTGGGATCTTCCGTTGGAGAACCCCCAAAATGGATTGAATTCTGCACCTATTGAATTATGTTAGGCTTAATCTCAAAGGTATTAGCTGTGATAGCTGGCCTAACAATGCTAGATTGAATGTCATTGATCTTGGGTTGAGAAAAATCCATCAAGGCTTTCATTCATGCTGATGGATCTCCCATTGTAATGAGTACCTAAAACACAACAAGTAAACCTTGAAAGTAAAATAGTCTGAGTTAGTGAACTTTAACGACCACTGATGAAAAGCACATAAACTAAATAATTAACAACACTGAGTCCCCGGCAGCGGCGCCAAAAACTTGTTAGGGCGAAAACACACGCTAATATTCATGCCAGTATATGTGTTCACAAGTAGTATAAGATATAAATCAGATTCGTTCCCATGGAGACTGGTTTAGGTTAAGTTCAATTTATGCACCTATACAACAATGTATGGTTATCGCTCAATGCTAAGACAAATAACAAATTGGGTTTTGATTAAACAAAGAGATTATACTAAATAACATTAACTAAGAGAATTGAGGTTGAATTACTATATATGACAAACATGGGAACCTAACTTCATTAAATACTTCATTAAATAGCCTTTTTGTTCTTAACCTTAGAATGTAATGGTGATGACACTAATCAGATAACATGAAACTAGTAAACGCTAACTTTCGTTGTACGAATACCCTACTACCAAGCATCCACAAAAGAGATAGAAGTTGAATAGACACCAATTATGCTTAGTCCTTATATGCCTATAAGAATTAAAAACATAACGGTTTAATGTACAAGTTATCTATCATGATTACATAGGGAAATTAAGATGGTTAAAATTACCTACGAATCATGCATAACAATTACATGAACCTATGCTAGCATGGCAAGTTCTAAACATCTATATTCACTATCACTTCAATAGAGATTAACACGCTATCTTATATTTTAACTACGCACATAAGATGAATAATCACAACCAATACTAGGATATCAATCAATCACCATACACCAAGATATTGAAATAAATTAACTATTGAAATCTATAAGTAAATCCGTTAGAACCCCACGATAACGATTAGTTCATAATCGAACTCATCATCACCATGGGTTCCAATGAAAGCATGATAATAAACAATATAAGAGTATTAGGGTTCAAGAACAAATCGAAAACAAGCATCCAAGTATCAACTATATTGAAGAAATAAGAGTCTTCTTATCCGTAGCCTTCTCGTGCTCTCTAGGTCTTCTTATTGCTCTCCCAGGCCTCCTTGTTGTTAAAAATGTCTTTTTATGGGTATACATAGGCTCTAGGATGACCAGGACTCTCAAAATCTTCAATTTCGAATAAAATCAGGATTCTGGGGCAGAAACCGGGTGCGGCCGCGCTGACATTCTGTAATTTTTTTGACAAATCTTCTTTTGTCCATATCTTGAGTTCTGCTCGTCAAAATTAGGTGATTCAACTACCCACGCGAAGCTAAAGAGATTCTCTACAACTTGAGTGTATCCTAGGCTTCCAATTCTGATCTTTTTTCAGAATAATTCTTTGAAAAGATTCTTTCTTCCTTTAACTGATGTCTGAAATGCAATAACACAAAAACACATAAAAAATACCAACAACTTGAGTCCAAAACACCAACTTAAGCCTGTAATGAAGCGTTCTAAGTAGATATAAAATCCACTTATCACCTGTGCATACCCACTACTAGGTGCTCTTACAACTGCATCCTGTTGAGAGGATACAGAGGTGGCTTGAGTGGCCTGCTCAGTTTTCTTACTTCTTTTGGATCTCTTGACCAAAGGTGACTCAGCTTATGCTATATCCTCACTACTCTCAGCTAAAACTGCTAAGGTTACCCCCTTTCTCTTCTTTTTACTCACCTCATCCTTTCGAGAAGATGAGGTGGTTGGTTGCCTAGCTTCTAGAGATTTTGAAAGAATGGTTGTAGCTTGGGAGGATCCCTATGGGTGTTCCTGTGCTTGTCCTTCCACAGGTTCAGGGATCACAGCTGTGCTAGATTGTATGTTTGATCTCATGTCAGGCATAGGGTAAGGGTAAGTCCTAAACCTCTCCAACATGAATGGAGTGATTTTCAGACTTACATTTACCTTTTTCTTTGTAGTAAGTGAGCCAAATATTATTTTGGATACTTGCTTACAATTGCCTATTTTGTGCTATCTATACCATTCAATAAGTGTATGTCTACTACTTTATGATTTAATGTGGACATGATAAATCTAGGATAAAAAATTTCCTTACCTCTAGTTGACAGGGGCATTGTTAGCCTAGTTGCAAGTTCTTCCAGGATCTACAGACCAGCATTTAAGTATCTGTTGTGGGCAGTTGAATACACCAGCTTTTGCACAACACTTGAAATGTTGTCATGCCCTGTTTTCCTGCTAGTGAAGGCCCTTACCACAGAGTCAAAGATAAAAGACCACTCATTCCTTAGATTGGTCCTGTTTAAGCTTGACAGGTTGATTCTTCCACCATAATTGATGAAGTCCATAAACTCAGTCAGCTCATCAGGAGTTGGTACCTCCACCAGATTTTCAGTTGGCAACCCCAAAACTCTATTCACATCCTGGTCATTGAACTCTATCAGTTGGCCTCCAATTGTGCATGTCACCACCATAGAAAGAGAGATGTCATTCATATCAGTCCTCACTACTGCTGTAGTCCAGAATTCATGCAGCACATCTAGATACAGGACTGGATTCGTAGTCAAAGCTCCTGCAAGATAAGACTCAGCCAAAAGTTTCACAAACCCCTTAAAACTATCAGGAGCTTGGTTAGCATCAGTAAAAGTGAGGTAATTGCTTCCTTTCTCTGGAATAGAGGCTCTTGCAATATTGAGTACCATTGTTGATTGATGAGAATGAATAGGTAAGATTTTTTTTTGAAAAATGAGTAAAACTGAGAGAGAAATCGGTTTTTGCTTGAAAGGCTAGGTCACTTGAGATCTCGAAAATTGTAAGTATGTATATATATCGAGAAGTCTAGGTATTTATAGTAAAAGCAAATGACTTGTCGAGAACTCAAAAATAGACATTTGGAATTTATATCGAGAAGTCATTATAGGAAATGAAAGACATATCGAGAACTCATTTTAAATTACTCTTATAGAGAACTAAAAATTGACTTATCGAGATGTCAAATAAATACCCAGTTTTTCCAAAAATGGACTGAATTAATTCCAACTTTTATTTGAATAAATTCAAAATAAAATTAGAATAAATTTTCCAAAAGTATTTTACCAAAATAATTTATTAAATTAAATTATTTCAGTTCTGAGTTATTGATAAGTCAAAAGTTGTACTTGCAGAGAACTAAGTGAATGAACACTACTAGAGAACTCTACAAGGACTTATCGATAAGTCATATTTAAGCCTATCGAGAAGTCACTCAAGAAGTCAGTAAATTGACTTGTCGAGAAATCACTCGAGAAGTCCTAAAATGACTTGTTAAGAAGTCAATTAGACTTATCGAGAACTCAGTTTTCTATATACTTTTGACTAGTGTAATTCTGCCTTGTGTTAATTTTACATATTAAGAATATTGATTAACAATTTATAGTTTACTTAGAATTTGAAAAATTCCAAGTTTAATTTTGAATTTTGAAAAATAAATATCCAGAGATTTCTGAAATATTTATAATTCATATTTCAGTTGATTTCCAATTTAAATCAAATAAAGATTGATTTATTAGAAATTAATCTGCTGCAAAATATTAGCTGAATTCTTGCCTTAGGATGAAGAATTAAGCATTACAATTTCACCTACAAGCCTAGTGAAAGTTGCTTCATCCAAAGGTTTAGTACAAATGTCAGCTAATTGTTTTTCTGTTGAAACAAAAATGAGCTCAATGGTACCATTTGTAGCATGTTCTCCAGTACAATGGTACCTTACATCAATGTGCTTTGTTCTAGAATGATTAACTGGATTAGCTACTGTAGATATAGCACTAGTATTGTCACACATGATAGGAATTTTGTGTAACACTAGGCCATAATCCATTAGCTGATTTTTAATCCAAAGCACTTGAGCACAACAACTTCCTGCAGCTATGTATTCAGCCTCAGCTGTAGAAGTTGATACAAATTGTTGTTTCTTGCTATATCAGGATACAAGTCTTTGTCCAAGAAATTGATAGCTTCCACCAGTACTCTTCCTGTCAACCCTGCATCCAGCAAAATCTGCATCTGTGTAACCAACAGCTTTAAAACCAGTTCCCTTAGGATCCCATAATCCCAAGTTTGGAGTTCCCTTCAAATATCTGAAAATTCTCTTTACAGCCATCAAATGTGATTCTTTTGGATTGGCTTGAAATATTGCACATATACATGTAGCAAACATGATGTCTGGTCTACTTGCTGTTAAATAAAGCAATGATCCAATCATCCCTCTATAGCTTGAGATATCTATACTCTTGCCCTTTTTATCTTCATCCAACTTTGTTGCAGTAGACATAGGTGTAGATGCAGGTGAACAATCAACCATACCAAACTTTTTCAATAAATCCTTGACATACTTAGTTTGGATGATGAAGATACCATCACTTATTTGACTGACTTGAAGTCCAAGAAAGTAACTCAGTTCCCCGTCATACTCATTTCATATTCACTTTGCATAATCTTGGAGAATCTTTGGCAAAGCTTCTCATTTGTAGAACCAAAGATGATATCATCCATATAGATATGAACTAGGATCATATTCTCACCATGTTTCTTGTAGAAGAGAGTCTTGTCTATAGTACCTCTAGTTAACTATGCTTCAGTAGGAATTATGAAAGTGTGCCATACCAAGCTCTAGGTGCTTGTTTTAGTCCATATAGAGCCTTGAGTAAGTTGTACACAAAATTTGGAAATTCTGGATCTTCAAAGCCAGGTGGCTGTTGCACATAAACTTCTTCTTCTAGCTCACCATTTAGGAAGGCACTCTTGACATCCATTTGATATACTTTAAAATTTGAGTGTGCAGCAAATGCTAGAAAAATCCTTATTACTTCAAGTCTTGTAACTGGAGCAAAAGTTTCATCATAATCAATTCCTTCTTCTTGTGAGTAGCCTTTTACAACTAACCTTGCTTTGTTTCTGGTAACTATACCATTTTCATCCATCTTGTTCCTGAACACCCATTTTGTTCCAATAATGCTTCTATTCTTTGGTGCAGGAACCAATTCCCAAACTTTGTTTCTTTCAAACTGATTCAGCTCTTCCTTTATGGCAGATATCCAATCAGGATCCAGTAGAGCTTCATCAATTTTCTTAGGCTCTATTTGAGACAGAAAACATGCATGTAGGAACTCATTAGCAGTTGCACTTCTAGTTCTCACACCAACAATAGGATCACCAATTATTGCTTCTCTAGTGTGACTTCTATCCCACTTTCTTGTATGAGTTTGTTGACTTATGCCTTCATTATTTTCTTCATTATTGGTATGACTGCTAGATCTTTCTTCTCTTTCTCCCCCTAAGTTTGTGCTATCAAATTCAGGTGTTTAAGATGAGCTCCCATTTCCATGATTTTCTTGTTCAGTAGACTCTTCATTTATCTTCTGTTGTGTATCAACTTCATCTTCCAAATCAGAATCACTATCAATGTTGAGGTTTTCAAATGCAAGGGCTTCAGCTTCATTTTCATCAAGGCATTCCAAGCCTGGACACTTGTCATCATCAAAAGTAACATCTGTGCTTTCCATACTCTTCTTTTGATCTATCACATAAACTTTGTATCTTTCAAAATATAACACTTACTTCCAAACACATGAAGATGTTTTACAGTAGGCTTTCTTTTAGACATGATTGAGTAAGGTAATTTTTTATGTGCCTTTTTAATGAGATATATGTTCTGAGTGTAACATGCAGTGTTAACAGCCTCTTCCCAGAAATATTGGCAACTTGGCATCTTGCAGCATTGTTCTAGCAGCTTCAACTAATGTTCTGTTCTTTCTTTCAACTACTCTATTTTGTTGAGGTATTCTAGCAGCTGATAATTCTTGAACAATGCCTTTACTTTTAAAGAATTCACTCAGTGTTGCATTTCTGAATTCTATTCCATTATCACTTCTCAATCTTTTTACACAATTATGATCTTTAGCCTGTTTCTCTATCTTCTTGATGTGCTCAATTATGATAAGTGGAGTTTCATCTTTAGAGTGCATGAACTCTACCCAAGTGTATCTTGAGAAATCATCCACCATCACAAGTGCATATTTGTTTCTTGAAATTGATAAGACATTTACTGGCCCAAACAAGTCCATGTGAATAAGTTGCAATGGTGCACTTATAGAATTCACAGTTTTTGACTTGTGACTTAATCTTTTCATTTTTCCTTTCTGACAAGCTTCACAAACTTCAACTTGAGCAAACTCCAGTTTAGGCATGTCTCTTACTAACTCCTTTTTGACCAAGGTGTTAATTGCCTTGAAATTCAAGTGAGACAACTTCTTATGCCATACCTTGCTTTGTTCTTCTGATGCCTTGGTGTAGAAGCAACAAATTCCATCCTTATTTGTTGAGTCCAAGTCAGCAACAAATAAGCTCCCTTTCCTTGCTCCTTTCAGAGCAACTTCACCAGTTTTCTTGCTGATAAAAGTGCATTCTTCTTTGTTGAATAAAACTTCAAAGCCTTTGTCTGCAAAATGGCTAACATTGAGAAGATTCACTTCAAGACCAGCTACTAGTGCTACATCCTCAGTGATAATATTTTCAGAAACAATCTTGCCATATCCCATTATGAATCCTTTGCCATTGTCTCCAAAGGTCACCAAAGGGCTAGCTTTCTCCTTAAACTGTGATAGCAGGGCTTTATCACCTGTCATATGCCTGGAACATCCACTGTCTATGATCCAGATGACTTTCTTCACTTTGCTTTGCACACAATGAGTTTTAAGTGTGTTTAGTAACCCAAGCTGTGTTGGGTACTTTCTTCTTGTTAACTGATTTAGCAAAAGTAGAATCAGTAGTTTTAGATAAAATAGAGTTCATTGACTGTTAAGCATTTTCCCTTTCTGTTATAGACCCAATTTTTGTTTCTTTGAGCTCTACTCTCAGTTTGTGACAACTTTTCATCACTTTTAATATAACGGCTCGTGTATTTTAAATTATTTAAATATGTGATTATGGAAATTATTAAATAAATAAATATGTGTATTGGTTTTGACCGCTATATGTTGTTTGATTAGTAGCTATGTGTGATTTATGGTGTACCGGGTTATCCGCGTGATTTTTTCTGGAGCCGTATTGAATTGTTTTCACTTTCAAAAGTGGATTTAGTATAAATTTATTTGCATAAATATTTGGAATGTCTCTAAAATTATTTTTCTGGTTCTATAATTACAATAATTATTTTTAGGAATTTATAAAATTGATAAATCAATATTTTATTAATTATTTATCTTTGAATGATTTTCCGATTGCTATTATTTGTAAAATCCATATTTAATTCAAGAATTCTTCAAAAATTATGAACTCATATTTATTGAAGTTTGAAATATTCCGAGAATTTTAAAATTATTTTGCTAATTTTTGGGATTAATTTTACCCGCGCGTTGTTTCGTTTTATTGATAAAAGCGGGTATAAGTGGTATTTCAAAAATTTTGTTAAAATTATGAAAATTATGTTTTTATAAACTTCGGGATATTTGTAACATTTTAAAATTATTCTCGTGATTTTCTGAGTTTGTTTTATCGTAACTTGATTCGTTAAATTACGAATTTCAGAATGAATTTATGCTAGCAGCCAATAGTAAGGACACGTGTTTGGGTTTTATGCAGTTAGAGACACGCGTCATTGTTTCAATTGTAAAATGAAATAGAATAAAAGAACAAAACATAACAACCAACACAGCACTGCCTTCATGTGCTCAGCGGTATCATTTGTGGTGGGGTTCGATCTCTCTAGTCTTATTCCTCCTCTCGACCCACCCTTTTTCTTTCTCGGACTTCCTGTTATCCCCTGTATTCTGGTTTGCTATCGGGTAATTATCCCGCTGCCGCCTTGCTTCCCGATTTATTTTCCGATTGATTGTCGGATGTATTCTTGCTTATTTGATGTATATACATACGCATATTTATGTTAAATACGTATGATATGTGTGTGCAGTTTACTTGGTGCTACTATGTTGCCGTTCTTCTTCTCTATTATTCCCGGCCGTCGCCGTGACTTTCTCCGGCGAGGTGGCCGGCGTGCGTGTGACGCACGTGCGTGTGTCTAGTTGTGTTGCTGTTGTGCTACTGTTGCCTTTCCTGGTTGTTGTCTGTTGATTTCTTTTCGGCCGCCGCCGGATTCTTTTCCGGTTAGGTGGCCCGTGGCTGTGTCGATATTGTTAATATTATTCAAGGACTCATCTCGTTTGATCATTGATTAACCTCAATTATTATCATTGTGACTTGCTGAGCTAGTTACCTCACTCTTGCGAATCTTTTTATGTATTCTACAGTTAAGAAGGATACGATTGATAGCGAGGTTTCCCAGTTCAATGTACGAGCTAGGATTCCAGATTGAGTTGGATCGAGCTAGCAGGAGCTGATTGCGGTAGTTAGATAGTAAAAAAAAATTTGTAAGAATAAGTTTATTATCAGTTGTAAGTTAAATTAGTTGGGATTTCGTACATTGTAATAAAAGTTAAGGGTGTGTCTTATTTTCATACTTTAACCTGTTGCGATCCGTGGTTATATAGAGCAGGGTCATTGCAATTAATATTTCATATACAGGTTGATATATTATGTTTGTGTTGTGGACCCCAAACTTCTGACCCGAGTTTGGAGGGCGCCACAGGTTGGTATCAGAGCTACAGGTTATAAGTCATTGAAACAAGCCTAGATTGTCGGGATTGGGTAGAGGGCTAGGATTAAAAATAGGAAATAGAAAGATAAGACGTCGTGAGGATGAGTGTGACTATATAGTAGGTCCCCGACACGGTTCGTGTTGCAATTCGGGATTCTTAGCTTGCAACGTGATTTCCAGACAACGGTAATGGCAGATCCTGATTTCCCTGTATCATCTGATCGTTTGGAGCTTTCCGTTCAAGGATCGTCATCTTCTCTCAGATTTGATTTGCACCTTGTTCCTCCCTCAGTATTAGTGTTACTACTACCTTCTGTTATGACAGTTGCACCTTTTCAAGCTATCATACGTTATTCTACCACCTCTTGATACGAGACTATCTATTTAAGAACCTCCATCTGTTTATTCTTGTTTTACTGGACATCCGGCTGTGAGTGTATCTCTTTAGGTTACCCTACATCATGTTCTATACCCTTAGTTTAAAACTTGTCCTATGAAGCAGTAGTACCTACGAGGATGGATTCGAGGGTTACTGTAAATGGTGAGTACTTGAGATATAAATAAAGGTGAGAAGAAGTTTAGAAATAAGATTCAAGTGTTCCGGAGGATAGCTGTTATCAGGTTAAAAGAAGCCATTAGTAATTAGGCCACCCATGGCTGGCTTGTGGAAAGGATTATGTAATAACCCCAATTTTTGGAATCTTTGAAACACTGATGAATAGTGATTTTGCTGATTATGCTGATTAAGAAAACTTTTCATGCCACACTATGTAGGAGTTCTTTTATTGATATTCTGAGATCTTATTAGTACTCCATATGGTATATAAGTGTATGTAAAGATCGTCAGAATCCAAATTCGAACACTTTGATTTTTTCCGAAAATCCGCCAGATACCAAAAGAATTGAGTATAAGATAACATGATTAAAAGGATTTAAATTCAAGGATTATAAGAGAGGACCATAAAAGGAATATGAAATATTGAGAAAGGTTTAGGGGAACCCAAGTAATGAGATCCCGGATATGATCCCTCAAACGATCAACGAGAATGAACAATAAACGAGTCGTAAAATAATTAAACGACTAAGTAATGCAAGAGGCAAGGAGGAGGGTCAATTAGTGCAAGATTAATGCACTTAGTTAACATCTTAATATAAGGAATAAGCTTAAAAAGATGCTTCCACCATAAGGATGAGACAAGTGGCAAGGATTATGTAAGCTTGATGATATCACCATGCTTATGTCACTTTCCACTAATTTAAACAAAACAACTAGTCAAGTAAATATCCTAAAATCATTTCATTTCCACCACAAGTTCAAGTCAATATAAGCTCTCATCTTCCTCCCCCATTTCCATTGCTCTCGGCCAAAACAGAACCAGCACATTAAAACTGCTGTATCTCCTTCATTTCTCACACAAATGTTGTGTTCTATATCTCGTTGGAAATGTATTGAGATGGCCTACAACTCTTGTTCACAAGTCTCATCCAAATAAGCATGGTAAGACCCTCATGTTTACAGTTCTTTAATTCGGACTTTTAGAAACTTCAAAGCCTAACTTTGTGTTCTTGATTTCTTTGGAAAGATCAAGCTTGTAGGAGGCTCCCTAAGGCTTCTTAGCAACTTAACACCTCCTAAGGAAGGTATAAACTTCAAACCCTATCCTTTACTTTGATTATTAGTGATTTTGATGGTTGGTTTTCTAAATGAGAATCATGACCTTTGATTATTAGTAGTTTGATTTGGATTTGGAGTGATTTGGTGAATGAATCTTGTTATAGTTAATAAAACTTGATTGTGGTTGGTTGAGATGAAGAATCTGAAGAATAAGGACTGGTATAGTATTATTTAGTTAAGGTTTTGATGTGTTAATGATTGTGGGTTGTTTGGTGAGGTTTAGGTGTAGTGAGAAACTTGGAAAACTCGTAAATATAGCCGTCGTAATGCCCATTTTTATTCAACTGCTTGTTCTTAGTGTTCAGGACAGAAAACTCAATAAACAATCTGTAACATTGCCATGTTTAGCTAGAGCATGTCGTAAGCTTCGTTTCGATATGTGGATCACTTGGTTCCGATGTACGGTTTAGGAGAAACGACCGTTTTAAGTAACGTCGTTTCACGAATGAACCATTACCCCTCGCCTTACTTTGAAACCTTGGTTAAGGCCCTTAAATGACTAATTGGAGTATGAAACAATTATGTAAAGTGTATTAGGCAGTTGGTAGGGTACTCGCGAAAGAATCGCCTTGAAACTCTTAATGGTTAATTTATTAAAAATGGTGGAGCCGAGGGTACTTGAGCGACTTAAGTGAATCATTAAGCGCGAAAGCGAACGTTAGGGGTCTAATTGGTTAAAGTCTAGTTTCTTAAGCGACCGGGGATTAATTCCGGCTTATGTTGTTGTTCATAGGTTACCGGACCCACTCTAAGCTTAAGTCTACCCCGGAGCACTCAGGCAAGTTTTCTACCCGTTATACTATTGTTGTGATGTATATATGTATATGCATTATCTTGTGATAGATGCATGTTAGTTAATTAGCAAATCTTGCGATATATTGGAGCATGTGATATGGTATATATGCATGTCTATTTCGTAATCTTGATATATATCTGTTGATTCAATTGCTTATAAGTTGCATAATACCTATGCTAGATATAAGCAGTAGTTGCATATACCCTTAGTATAGGGGACCCAAAGGTGAACATTTTCTAAAACCGGGAGTCGATGTTCCCGAGTATAATACATATATATATATATATATATATATATATTTTTATATATACTTATATATGGATATAGTTTTCAAAACTATTAATCGAATCATTTTTATTCGATAACCTTATTTTATTTAATGAATATTAGTTGAATATTCATTCGAGGACTTATGACTCGGTTTATTTTATTTAATGAATATTACTTTGAATATTCATTCGAGGACTTATGACTCGGTTTATTTTATTTAATAAATATTACTTTGAATATTCATTCGAGGACTTATGACTCAGTTTATTTTATTTAATGAATATTACTTTGAATATTCATTCGAGGACTTATGACTCGGTTTATTTTATTTAATGAATATTACTTTGAATATTCATTCGAGGACTTATGACTCGGTTTATTTTATTTAATGAATATTATTTTGAATATTCATTCAAGAACTTATGACTCCGCTTATTTTATTAAATAATATTCTTTATTTTATTAAAGAATAATGTTTCGATAATCAAACTTATTTTTGATTATTCAAATAAAGATCATACTTTCGTATAAGTATATCTTTGGTTATTTAATATCCATTTCAAGTATGAGTTTTAAAACTTTTACTTCCATTATTTTTATAAGGATTATCCTTATGGGAATATTATTTAAATAATAATATTCAGTTATTTTCTAATATATTGGGACTAATTTATTTTATTAAATCGGCATTACTCCAAACAATCTTAAAAAAAATTTCGAGTCTTCAAAATGATTTTTAAAAGTTAGAGCGGATCCCAAATCTCATTTTTATATTTAAGATCTTCCTTTCAAGGGGATTTAAATACTCGTTCAAAACCTGAGGGATCCAGCTCTGTGGTGTATTTTATATTCGCAACGTGATTGCTGTTTTCAGACAACAATTGATTACTTGCCCAATGTTCGGGAAGTAAGTCCATCTGATTGAGTCGGCATAAGCAACAGGCCGGGGTACGGTCTATGAAGGTGTAAGAGGCTGGGTGATAGTCCATCCACGCGTGAGTGGCCGGGTAACGGTCTAGCGCGAGGTCCGAATACGGCCAGGGTGATGACCGGCGAGGAATTCATCCATCTAAAGTAGAAAATGTTACTTATTGGTATCTTTGCCTGATCAGCAAGATATCGGGTTTATGCCAAAATTCTTTTCTTTCCAAAATTCATTGGATATGGCAACTCTGTTCATACTTTACATGACAGAGGTTTTCAGGAAATGTATGAGAGATATATATATATGGATATATATATATATATCGGGACTTAATGAAGTATCTCGTAACTTCATTTCATTCAATAATATTTCAAAGATTGAATATATTCAAGTCTTATCTTGTATTCTCATCTATGTGATGAACTTTTGAAACTAATTATAACTTGAATGGTGGTAGTTCAAGTAGTATTCGAAAAAGATATAAGTATATTGGAGTATCTTGTAACTTCATCTTTTCAACTTATATCTGGTTAATGATTATCTTATGCATGACAAAGATTTTCACAAAAACGTTGAGACAAGGTTAGATATATGAGATCACCTTGCAACGATATTTTTATACAGTTATAAACTGGAACTCTGTGTACATTATACATGTTAGAGGATTTCAAAGATTTTGAGTAGTATATATGTATATATATACTAAATATTTTGCGACTTGTCGCGTTAAGATATCAACTTGGTTCATTTCTTCTTGACCAAGACTTTCATGAGTACTATGAGAATGCTCATATATTGTTAATTATAATACATATTATTTCGGTGGGCTTGTTGCTCACCCTTGCTTTCTTCTTTCATCACACAACAACAGATAAACAAGATGAACATGATCAAGCTCCCAATTCGCGAGCAGATAGGAAACGTTCCGCAGTTTCCTGTAGGCGTTGATGCCGTTGTAGCTGAGGTAGGGTCTACCAATAGGCTAGGATTTCAACTTTTGTTGTACCAGACTTATGTATATTTATGAATTGTAATAATGGCAAAGAATGTGTAAATTTATTCAGAAACCCTTTTGAGGTGTAATGACTTATAATTGTGGAATAAAATGACTTGTGTTATTTTTGGTATTCATCTCTGAGACTATAACTTATGGTGTGTGTGTGTATATTGTGGGGTCACAGTACGGAGTAGTTGGTTGATTATTAAGATTAAGTATTATTAAGGGAAATGGAACTCGTGACAACCCGGATCCCTGACCCCGGATTTGGGGGTGTTACAGATTAGATAAGTATTGAAAAGAGAGAGTTAGAGGAGATTATGGATCTAGAGATTTCTTGAAGTTAGATAATGGTGTTATGATGATGTGATATATATTTTAACAAGGTGATGCGACATTAGCCGACTTGTTGACTATTGGATAGTCTGTTCCACTTAACGACGATATAGTTGATAACGGGAGTATTACCAGTATGGAAGCTTGATGTGAAGCTACGAATAAGATAGCATGCAACGACAACTGAAGTTTTCGTCAATTAAGGAAGGCAAATGGACCCAATAAAGGAGAGAGGATAGATTGAAGTAAAGGGATCTTTATGTGATCATTTCTTTAATATGGTACCTTGTTATAAGAAGGAAGGACAACAACCAACTCATATAGTAAGGACAACCAGGATTGTGATTTTCAAAAATTTTAAACAAGTTTTCGAAAAGATTTTTCCTTACAAAATTTCTAAAAGCCTTTTTGAATAAAATAAGTTTTAAACACTGGTTGTCAAATTACTACTTGAGTTTCTTGTTTGTTAAAAGACACGGATTACCTGGAAGGATATTTATTTTAGACTTGGTATTGTTAATTCAGAGAATAAAGTGATCCGCGATTATGAAAAAGTTGATTATTCCTAACAGAAAGGTACAAATATAGTTTGATAAGATTAACAACAGAATCAACGTACGGAGCAATTACTCATCAAATTACTAGGACTATCAAAGTTCAAAGAATTCATTGATCTAACAGAAGCCTGAGTATGACTGAAGTAGATTGAGAAGATTTCCAGATTTTCCTAAAAGAAGAATATTATTAATAAAAGGATCGTTATGTTGAATGATTCATGGTTATTCTAAATTAAAAAGGAGGACACCCGAGGTTATCTGGTAAGAACACCATTATGATCGAATTATTAAAATATTATACGTGTAGGCGTGATGTTACAGACGCAAGACTTAGCAAGTAAGAATCTACCTTAATGCTTAATTTGAGAAGGCATTTCAGCGTACCTTCTAAAGTTGTTATATGACGCAATTGGGATATGATCGGACAAGCTCGAAAGATGAATACAAGTGAAATATGGATGGTGACCAATGGCATCGTTCTTGTCTTCAATATTACAGCGTATATTCCTTTTTGATTCCTAAATAAGTCTGAACTTCTTTTCTTAAATAAACTCTTTGCTATGATATCGAAAAGGAGGATATTGCATTCCTTTCAAATTTAATTGTTTCCCTCAAGTTTTGCTATCTGATTGGGACAAACAGTGTTATGGTGAGACACTTTGTCAGAATGACGAAGAGTCGGGTGGGACGCCACCTAATCATGTACTGTATGCCATATGGTATGAAAGACTGGCAATCTTAAGTACCAATGTGGTTGTCTCATTTATATCTAAATCATTATTTTTTATTTCTTTTTAACTTCAAGTTTATTGAATTATGAATCCTTCTAGTTATTCCGTTATACCGTCGTTCTTTGCAAAAGTTTTTCAAACAAATCAATGTATTATGAACCAAGCGGAAAAAGTTCCAGCTACCTCTTATGCACGGGAAGGAGACCAGGGCATATGGCAAGGATTGCAATCACTAGCCCCAATGAAGGATCCACTAAGAGCCAAGGGAATCTACTCCAATAAGAAATACGTCTCCAAGAACGAGAGTTTACACGTTGTCTGTAAAATATGTTATTCAGAATACGGATGTGATGACATAAATGATTATTGTGAATACCTTATGCGTTAAAGTATTGGAAGATGTGGAAGCAACTTGATTGTTTATTCCCCAAGGTATTGTTAAAAAGATGATTTACCTCGTTGAATTGATAAGATTATGATTAAAGGACTAGCAAATTCAAGAACGTGTATTTGTTAAGTAAGTGAGTACCAAGGGTGAAAGTGAGATTTCTGGCAATAAGTTTGTGAGGATTTGATATTATTCTAAGGATTGGATTAACTATTTAAGCGTGATGCCCTGACAAACCGTCATGATGAAATGATAGTCCTGAAGACGTCAAATGAGAATATGATGAGGTATAAAGGAGGAAGGAGAGTAAAGAATGTGTTAACGATAATTACGGTGATTAAGATGTGAGCATTATGGTGATCATAAGATAAATAAAAGTCAAAAGCAAATAAAATTTGAAGATTTTATAGCAATTAAGGAGTTTCAAGATATGTTTCCAGATGAGCTATCAACATTTCCTCCAAATAGAGAAATGAAGCTCGCGATTGACTTAGCACCTGAAACGAAGCCAGTGACCAAGGCCTTACACAAAATGGCACCAGTTAAAATGAGGAAATTAGCAAAGTAGATGCAAGAGATGTTAGAAGAAGGAGCGATTAGACCTAGTGTACCCCATAAGGTGCACCGGTATTAATTGTTAATAAGAAAGATGGAAGTATGAGATTATGCGTCGACTAGCGATAGCTCAATAAGTTTACTATCAAGAGCAAGTATCTGTTACCTCGAACTACTGATTTGTTTGATCAAACAGAAGAAGCAAAGTATTTTCTAAAATTGATTTAAGATTTGGGCGTTATCAATTGGAGATTGAACCTATGGACATATCAAGGATAAATTTCAGAACTAAGTACTGCTGCTATAAAGTTCTAGTGATGTCATTTGAATTAACCAATATACCAATAATATTTAAACTTGATGGACAGAATCTTTCAGGAATATCTGGATGAGTTGTATTTGTGTTACTTAAAGTCAATGGAGGACCATGCGAAGCATTTAATGACAACTGGGAAGTCGGAGAAGAAAGAAATTGTATGTAAAGTTTATAAGATGAAAGCTTTAATAGAAGGAAGCATACTTTTTAGCATAAATAGTCAGTGAGGAAGAGGCAAAAGGAGATCCAACAGGAATTAAAGTTACTATAAATGAAGGAAGACCAAAAGCACCAACAAAAGTAAGAAGTGTTACCATGGGCTGGTTATTATCGAAAATTTATGCAAGATTTCTTGAAATTCGCAATACCTTTGACGAAGCTAACCAGGAAAAGCAAGAAGTTATATAAAATGGAGAAGGATGAACAAAGTTTTGCGGAGTTAAAGTAAAGAATGGTTACAACACCTGCTTTATCACTTTGAAAGTATCAAGAAAATTTGGTAGTTATAGTGATACTTCTCATAAGGGAATAGGATGTGTGTTGATGCAGCATAATAAAATTATTGCATATGCATCCAGACAACCGAAACCTCAGGAGCAGAAGTATCATACTCATAATTTGGGACTAGTAGTAATAATATTCGCTTTGAAAGATTGGGGAAACATGATATGTATGGAGAGAAGTGTAAGATCTATATAGATCATAAGTGTTTGAAATATGTATTCACGAGGAAAAGCAAAGGTAGAGGCAAGCGATAAAAAAAGAGAGAACGAACATAGAAACTATACCAGAAGAATTATCTATGGAATTTTAGAAGTTGGAATTGAAAGTTAGAGTTTATAATCCAAAAGGAGCAATGATGGATAGTATGACTGTAATATCCGGGATATATCGTGTAATTATTTTTGCTATTAAATAATTATTATGTGTGTTCAGTATCTATTATGTGAGTTAATTGTTAAGTGATATCTGTACTTGGATATTCAAAAATAATATTAATTGAGTATTTTAATTTTTATATGTCCAAAATAAAATATAAATAATTGTCATATCTTCCTAATTATTTTTATGTTGATTTATGGATCTATATGAATCATATGAAATTTCTAAAATCTTTTTCCGAGTATGTAAAATCTATTTTATAAAAACGGGAACCAACCGACGTCAACCGTTGTTACGTTTTTGGAACCCGAAACTCTTCCCAGAACTCCTTCCTAACCTAATTGTAATATTTCGAGCATATTCCATGTTTCGACTTTTTCCATCCGGCGTACGGTTTGTTCTGCGCGGGTCCCGGCGCAACATTTTCGATACAATATTCGTTTCGGTAAATCAATAAAACCCGTATTTTCGATAAACGGGAGCTTTTTATTAAACTATCACAATTATCACTTCGTAATACGTGTAACCAGGCGCTGAGACCAAGACCGCAGTACAAATTATACTGATTTGGATAATTATCCCGAAAACCGATACCGTTTGGATTAGTTTTTATAAATAAACGTACCGTTTTATATCCGGAATGATCCAACGGGATACTAATTTTCCGTAATTATAACTAGCCTTTTACCGTATTTTATTTCGTATCAAAATCATTTGCAGATAGTTAATTTTATAATTTTCAGAGAAAAACCCTAATTACATAAACTGTTCTAAGAATCAAACAGCAAAACGAAGGCGTTACCAATCTCTGTTTTCAAAGCTTGAGTAACCAAAACGAAGGATTTGAAGTGTTCTACCAGATTCTGAGCTTTGTTTTACTGCAGAAATCAAGATTTATTTTATATAATTTTATTTATTTTCGAATTAAATTTATTAAAAATATGAATTTTTGTTCGGATGATTGTTTGTATGATTTGATGATTTCATGTTATAGAGCTTGTTTTCCTGATGATTTTGATATATTATACGTCTGATTTGAAGTTCAATAACATGTTCAAATTTGAGATTGATTTTCGAATTTCAAAATTAGGGTTTATAACCCGTATGAATGTTCTTAATTGAAATTTGGGGGTTTCTTATTCTGGAATAGATTGATGTTGTGATATAGTGGATTGTGTTCTCTGTGAAATTTGCAATCTAGTCGTATAAGTTTTATGAATCACCGAGGTCTGTAGAGAAGAGAGTTGTCTTTTGAAATTTTCCGAAGTTCGCCGGAAACTGGAAAACTTCACGGCCAAATTCCGGCCAACTCAGGGATAATTAGAATGATTTGTTGGTATGGTTGAGTTTCTGGTGAAATATAGATGTGATGTGGAGGTGTTGGTGGGGTGAGGACGCCGGGAACGTGTTCTCCGGCCACACCTGTATTTTCCGGCGACGGGGCTGGAAAATTACAGTTTAGTACCTATAATTTTGAAAACGATGCAGTTTGGTCCCTGAAGTTTCCAGACTTTGCAAATTTAGGATTCCTGTTTTAAAAATGTTTAAAAATCATATTTCCTATTTGTTTTTAGTATAAAAATTCATTTTTAATTTCTGAAAATTCTAAAAATTAGTATTTTAATTCCGAGAATTATTTTTAATTCAAAAATAAATCTGAATTAATTAGTTAATTAATTTCAGTTAATTTTTAATTGATTAATTGGTCAATTAATTCGAAAATTAATTGATTAATTGATTTAATTAATTATTAATTGATTTTAATCAATTATTTAATTAGATTTAATTATTTAAAAATGATTTAAAAATTCCAAAAAACAGTTTCGAGCTTTAAAATATTATTCTATATTATTTCCAAGGCTCGATAATTATTCTAAAATTATTTCGGAGCCAGAATTGGCCAACCGAACCCTGTTTATTAATCCGAAATTGATCCAACGACCCGTTCTAATTCTGAAAAAAATGTTTTAAAAATCATTTTAAATACTAGAAACCCTATTTATGACCCGAAATGTCTTTATAAATGATATGTCATTGATTATGTGACGTATTATGTGTTATATGTGATATGTGGGTTGACTATCGGTCTATACATTCGGTGTTTACTTGATTATTGCATAACTTTCAATCCGTTAATCGGATTTGGGTAAAACGAAGGGTAGATAG
This sequence comes from Apium graveolens, assembly GCF_009905375.1. Taxonomy (NCBI): domain Eukaryota; kingdom Viridiplantae; phylum Streptophyta; class Magnoliopsida; order Apiales; family Apiaceae; genus Apium; species Apium graveolens. The sequence goes on along the minus strand of NC_133657.1, from coordinate 148,737,793 downwards.
AAGTATGTGTTGAATAGAATCCTTTGAGTTGATGATTGATAGATGTTTATGATATGTGAGCAGAAGAGGCAAGGCATAGGAAAAGGAAATAGGTAGTTGAGGAGTAAGACGATTGTGATTGGAAGCGAGTGCAGTGTAGTAAGCAAATATCAGGCAAGTGTTCTGAACTTTCTCGAGATATTATAGTACTTGATAGTCTTGTTGATATTGCAAGTGCTTGAAGCACTGAAACCCAAACCCTGATTCCAGTTATTGTTCTTGAGCCATGAACCTTATTCTTTCTATACCATTGATTATTGTATACCCAAACACGAACCTCAAGTATACAATACTACTCCACAAATACATACATATTAAATATAAAACACGGAACCAGATTGCTTATACCTTCAAACCATTGTATTTTATGCTTTGAAAGCCCAAATCTTTGAAACCCTGAAATGTTGATTCCTTTGTTATCCAATTCTTTCATTACCCAGCATCCAAGCTTTTAAATTATCTTATTGATCCTTACAAAGATTGAAACCCTTTCATTGTTAAACACTCATTGTTGTTAATGATTCTGGTTATTGTTTATTATTGCATATTCTGTTATTATGTTAGAATTGGATTGTTTTTATAAAATTGTGGACCAGATTCGTGGTCAGACCATACAATGGTCAGGCTAGGCCAATGTGTGCCTTGGATCTAGTAGTTAGAGCAATGCTGTGTGCCTTGCTCGGGGTTAGTGCGTGACTGATCAGCAGCCTAACCTTGGTTTTTAAATTAAAAGTATAATATCCAATTCTAAATCATAATCCATTGTTCACTTGATATCATAATCATGTTTACCTGATGATCATTATTCTCAGTTTTGTCATTGTGATTTGCTGAGCTAGTTAGCTCATTTGTGCGATGTTGTTTATATTCTTCCTAGTTAAAAAGGAACCAGTTGGTAAAGAGGATCCCCAGTCCAGCGCGAGAGCTAGGGGTTCAGGTTCAGGTTGAGGAAGCTGAGCTAGTAGGCTTTTTTTGGGATAATTTAAGGTTGTAAAAGTTGTAATAAAGTTTAATACTCAGTTTTGAGTTTGGAATAGTTGGGATTTGAACGGTTTGTAATATATTAGTGTGTTTGGCTTGTGTGCATACTTTAACCTGTTGCGGTCCGTGGTGGTTGGTAAGTAGGGTCACTGCATATATTATTATTATCTTTATTATTGTTATAAGCAGGTTATAAATAAGATATGAGTGTGGACCCCAAACTTCTGACCCGGGTTTGGAGGGCGCCACAGGTTTGGTATCAGAGCTACAGGTTATAAGTCACTGACACAAGCCTAGGTTGACGGGAATGGGTAGAGGGTTAGGATTAGAAGTAAGGAATAGAAAGATAGAATGTTGAGAGGTTGAGTGTTACGGTATAACCAGTAGTAGTATAATTCTCGTCGTGGTTCGAGATTCTTATATTACGAAATAATTTCAGATAGCAGCGATGGCCGACTCTTTTATTCCTATATCAGCTGATCACTCAGAGCCTTCAGTTAGAGTGCCATCTTCGGATCCATGTTGAAGAAGTTCCACTAGTGTTGGCTATACTACCTCCACCTGTGTTGCAGCCCGTACCACTGCAGGCTATTCCACCTCCAGGCATGAGGCCACCTGTTAGAGGACCCCTACCTGCTGATTCAGGCTTTACTAGTCATTCAGTTACAGGAGTATCTTTTCAGTTCTCTTCCTATCTTGTCCCATATCATCAGTTTGAGGCTTGCCTTATGGAGCAACGATTCCTTCAGGGTCAGATTCAGGAGTTACTACATATCACGCGTACCAGAGAGGTTGGGAGTGGTGAGAGGCGACTCAGAGAGAGGTTACAGGCATTTCGTAGAGCAGCTGCTGTGAGGATTGCTGAGGCTATACATGAGGACATCACCCCTGATTTCCTTGTGGAGTGGGCTAAGTGGGTTCTAGAGGAGCTTGAGGAGATTGGAGGTCCAGACTTATCATGAGTCAGAAATTCTGAGCAGTGTTGATATGGTTACATAGTATGTACAGTAGTGCGTAGTGTGTATTAGTAAACTTTTGAGTTGTATTTATAGACTAGCTATGCTGACTAGTGAGTAGGTTGTTGTACCCTTTTTGCTTTTACTTCTGAAGCGTCTTTACGCTTGTACTACCTAAAACTTTTGATCTATATATATCAGTACCTTTTTCCTTTCCAGCACTGTCATTTACTTTATTGCACCTGTTTTACCTTACCTTATTTATTGCACCAGTTATACCCCTGTGATACCTTGTACCCTGTTTTCCATAACTGTTTATATTCTGTAAAGAAGCATGCAATTTATTTAGTTACAACTGTTTTCAAAAAGAAATATTCTGTTTTGCAAAACTATTCTTTTATGCAAAAGATTGATTCAAAAGTTAAATAAGTTGATTGATTCTTTACAGAAAATGCCTCCCAGAAGAAATACCCGCACCAACACGCAGAATGAAGAAACCAACAACAACAACAACAACAACCAAGATAATACAAACCCGAATGTGAACCCAGGACCCATAGACCCAGCAATAGCCCAGATTCTTCAAATCTTGGCCCAACAAACAGTTCACCTGGCACAACAACAACGAAGACAGACCAACCCCCAGGTAACTTTTAAAACTTTTCAGACAGTAAACCCACCAGAATTCAAGGGTTCCTTAGAGCCAATTGAAGCAAATGTTTTTTTAAAGGAAATGGATAAGGCATTTGCCTTAGTGAAAGTAAAGGAAGAACAGAAGGTTGAGTTTGCAAGTTACTATCTGAAGAATGAGGCCACCTATTGGTGGGAAATGGTGAAGACATTGGAAGGTAAAGATGTTATTACTTGGGAAAGGTTTAAGGAATTGTTTTTAGAAAAGTATTTTCCTCAGTTTGTTCAGGATCAAATGGAGCTGAAGTTTTTAGAATTAAAGCAAGGGAACATGTCAGTAACAGATTATGAGGGTAAGTTTGAGGAATTGTCAAGGTATGTACCGTCGTACGTGGATACTGACAGGAATAAAGCTAAAAGATTTCAGCAAGGTTTGAAACCATGGATCAGAGGGAAGGTAGCCATTTTTGAATTGGATGCCTATGCAGGAGTAGTACAGAAGGCTATGATCGTAGAGACAGAGAGTGAGATGTTCCAGAAGGAAAAGGAAAGCAAGAAAAGGAAGGTTGAGGGAAGTGAGGGTCAGCCACAAACAGGAAAGTTTCCAAATTTTAAGAAGGGCAAGTTTCAGCCAGGAAGAAATTTTAATTTCAAGAGATAGAATGCAGGAGACGGAGGCCAGAGCAACCATCCAGTTAATATAAATCAGTCAAGTCAGTTGAGACTAACTTTTCCAGATTGTCAAGTATGTGGGAAAAAACATGGAGGAGTTTGTAATAAGTTAAATGTGGTATGTTTCAAATGCAATCAGAAAGGGCACTATTCGAGGGAGTGCCGAAATCAGCCAGCAAGAGAACCAGCAAATAAGGATCAGCCTATCCGGAATCCAACAGTGACGGTTCCAGCCATTGGATTTACATGCTTTAAATGTGGGAAGCCAGGACATATGGCCAGGGATTGCAAGACACCAGCCCCAGTCAGTAATGCATTGAGGATTATGGGATCTACCCCAACAGTGAATGAGACTCCAAGAGCTAGAGTTTTTGATATGTCTGTGAAGGATGCTATTCAGGATACAGATGTCGTGGCAGGTACGCTTAATGTGAATTCTTTATGTGCCAAAGTGTTAATAGATTCGGGAGCAACTTGATCGTTTATTTCAAAAGACTTTGTTAGTAAGTTAAATTGGCCAGTTGAGTGTTTAAATGAAATAATGACTGTGGAATTAGCAAATCAAGAATGTGTAACTGTTAACCAAGTTTGTGGGATTTGTGAGATTGAGATCTCTGATAGTAAATTTTGTGTAAATTTGATACCATTTAAGTTAGGAGAATTTGACGTTATATTAGGGATGGATTGGTTATCTAAGCATGATGCCCAGATAGATTGTCGAAATAAGAAAGTAATGGTGAAAACGCCAGATGAAAGAATAGTAACGTTCAAAGGTCAGAAACAAGTAAATAAGTTCTTAACGATGATTCAAGCCAATAAGTTACTACGACAAGGATGTGAGCATTTCATGGCATATGTGATCGACAGAAGTCAGGAGCCAGCAAAACTTGAAGATATTCCAGTTGTAAATGAATTTCCAGACGTATATCCCGACGAATTACCAGGACTTCCCCCAGATAGAGAAATTGAATTTGCGATCGATTTAGCACCTGGAACAAAACCAGTATCCAAGGCCCCGTACAGAATGGCGCCTGTTGAGATGAAAGAGCTAGCAAAGCAACTGCAGGAGTTGTTAGAGAAAGGAGTAATCAGACCCAGTGTATCCCCGTGGGGAGCCCCGATATTATTTGTTAAGAAGAAAGATGGAAGCATGAGATTGTGTATCGACTATAGGGAGCTCAACAAGCTTACAATCAAGAATAAGTATCCGTTACCTAGAATTGATGATTTGTTTGACCAATTGAAGGGAGCCAAGTATTTCTCCAAGATCGATTTAAGATCGGGATATCATCAACTGAAGATCAAGCCAGAAGATATACCAAAGACAGCTTTTCGAACAAGGTATGGACATTATGAATTTCTAGTAATGTCTTTTGGATTGACCAACGCCCCGACAACATTTATGGATCTGATGAACAGAATCTTCAAGGAATACTTGGACAAGTTCATTATTGTATTTATAGATGATATTTTGATCTATTCAAAGACAGAAGAGGATCATGCGGAACATTTAAGGACAGCTTTGGAGATTTTAAGGAAAAAGAAGTTGTATGCTAAATTCTCGAAGTGTGAGTTTTGGTTACAGGAGGTTCAGTTCTTAGGACACATAGTTAGTAATGAAGGGATCAAAGTGGACCCGGCAAAGATCGAGGCAATTACGTATTGGGAGAAACCGAGAACACCCATCGAGGTAAGAAGTTTCTTAGGATTGGCGGGATATTATCGTCGATTCGTTCAAAATTTCTCGAGGATTGCCACACCATTAACAAAGCTTACACGAAAGAATGAGAAGTTTATATGGGACGACAAATGTGAGGAAAGTTTTCAGGAATTGAAGCGACGATTAATCACGGCACCTGTTTTGTCACTTCTAGATGATCAAGGGAATTTTGTAATTTATAGTGATGCTTCTTACAAAGGATTAGGATGTGTTCTTATGCAGCACGACAAGGTGATTGCGTATGCGTCAAGGCAATTGAAACCAAACGAACAAAAGTATCCTACTCATGATTTGGAACTAGCAGCCATAGTGTTTGCTTTGAAGATTTGGAGACATTATCTGTATGGAGAGAAATGTGAAATTTATACGGATCACAAAAGTTTGAAGTATATATTTACCCAGAAGGAACTCAATATGAGGCAAAGAAGATGGTTAGAGTTGATCAAGGATTATGATTGCTCGATTAATTATCATCCCGGTAAAGCGAATGTTGTAGCAGACGCGCTAAGTCAGAAGGAAAGGTTAAATGTGTTGTCCGTACCTGAAGAGATATATAAGGAATTTCAGAAATTGGAATTGGAGATTAGAGTTTGCAAGCCTGAGGAAGTAAAAGTGTACAGTATGATTTTCCAACCGGAATTATTAGAGAAAATAAAGAAATGTCAGGAAGATGTAATGGATCAAGATATAAATCGTTTGGTAGGGGAAGAGTTATGCACGCAGAAAGATGACCAAGGTATTCTGAGGTTTTCATCTAGAATTTGGATTCCACCGGTGACAAAGTTAAAGAATGAAATTCTACAGGAGGCACATAATTCAAGGTATTCCATCCATCCAGGAAGTACCAAGATGTATAGAGATTTAAAGAAGAATTATTGGTGGCCAGACATGAAGAGGGAAATTGCGGAATGGGTTAGCAAATGTTATACCTCTCAGAGGGTTAAAGCAGAGCATCAGAGACCAAGCGGATTGCTACAGCCATTGGAGATTCCAGAGTGGAAGTGGGAACATATTACCATGGATTTCATAGTTGGATTACCAAGGACAAGGGCTAATCATGATGCCATTTGAGTGATAGTGGATAGACTTACCAAGTCAGCTCATTTTCTGCCTATAAATGAAAGATTTTTGCTCGACAAGTTAGTCCATATGTACCTGAAGGAAATCGTAGTTCGTCATGGAGTTCCTTTGTCTATTGTATCTGATCGAGATCCAAGGTTTAATTCAAGATTTTGGAAGAGTTTTCAAGAATATTTGGGAACAAGACTGAATATAAGTACGGCCTATCACCCCTAGATGGATGGCAAAAGTGAAAGAACAATCCAGACAATCGAGGACATGTTACGTGTTTGTGCTATTGATTTCAAAGGAAGTTGGGACGAACATTTACCTCTGGTAGAGTTTGCTTACAACAACAGTTATCATGCCAGCATTGGGATGCCACCCTATGAAGCCCTTTATGGACGTAAATGTAGATCTCCAGTATATTGGGACGAAGTAGGAGAACACAAAATACTCGGACCTGAATTGGTGCAGCAGACAAAGGAAGTTGTTAAAATTATCCAGAAGAGATTAATAACCGCACAAGATCGTCAGAGGAAGTATGCAGATCAGTCAAGGAAAGACATGGAATTTGAAGAAGGAAGCTTGGTATTACTGAAAGTATCACCGTGGAAAGGACTAACGAGGTTTGGAAAGAAAGGAAAGCTGAGTCCAAGATATGTCGGACCTTTTGAGATCCTAAAGCACGTTGGCAAAGTAGCTTACGAGTTGGCGTTACCACCGCACATGGAGCACATTCACAATGTTTTTCACGTATCGATGCTCAAGAAATATAATCCAGACTCCAGGCATGTAATAGAATATGAGCCAATAGAGCTTCAGGCAGATTTGTCATATATAGAGAGCCCGATAGAGATTATAGAGGAAAGGGAGAAAGTATTGAGAAATAAAGTGGTAAAGTTAGTAAGAGTATTGTGGAGAAACCCAAAGGTTGAAGAGTCAACCTGGGAGTTAGAAAGTAATATGAGAGAAAAGTACCCTCATTTGTTTTCTTAGGAGATTCTGAGGACGGAATCCTTTTAAGGGGGAAGGATGTAATATCCGGGATATATCGTGTAATTATTTTTGCTATTAAATAATTATTATGTGTGTTCAGTTCTATTTTGTGAGTTAATTGTTAAGTGATATCTGTACTTGGATATTAAAAAATAATATTAATTGAGTATTTTAATTGTTATATGTCCAAAATAAAATATAAATAATTGTCATATCTTCCTAATTATTTTTATGTTGATTTATGGATCTATATGAATCATATGAAATTTCTAAAATCTTTTTCCGAGTATGTAAAATCTATTTTATAAAAACGGAAACCAACCGACGTCAACCGTTGTTACGTTTTTGGAACCCGAAACTCTTCCGAGAACTCCTTCCTAACCTAATTGTAATATTCTGAGCATATTCCATGTTTCGACTTTTTCGATCCGGCGTACGGTTTGTTCTGTGCGGGTCCTGGCGCAACATTTTCGATACAATATTCGTTTCGGTAAATCAATAAAACCCGTATTTTCGATAAACGGGAGCTTTTTATTAAACTATTAGAATTATCACTTCGTACTACGTGTAACCACGCGCTAAGACCAAGACCGCAGTACAAATTGTACTGATTTGGATAATTTTCCCGAAAACCGATACCGTTTGGATCAGTTTTTATAAATAAACGTACCGTTTTATATCCGGAATGATCCAACGGGATACTAATTTTCCGTAATTATGAATAGCCTTTTACCGTATTTTATTTCATATCAAAATCATTTGCAGATAGTTAATTTTATAATTTTCAGAGAAAAACCCTAATTACATAAACTGTTCTAAGAATCAAACAGCAAAACGAAGGCGTTACCAATCTCTGTTTTCAAAGCTTGAGTAACCAAAACGAAGGATTTGAAGTGTTCTACCAGATTCTGAACTTTGTTTTACTGCAGAAATCAAGGTTTATTTTCTATAATTTTATTTATTTTCGAATTAAATTTATTAAAAATATGAATTTTTGTTCGGATGATTGTTTGTATGATTTGATGATTGCATGTTATATAGCTTGTTTTCCTGATGATTTTGATATATTATACGTCTGATTTGGAGTTCAATAACATGTTCAAATTTGAGTTTGATTTTCGAATTTCAAAATTAGGGTTTATAACCCGTATGAATGTTCTTAATTGAAATTTGGGGGTTTCTTATTCTGGAATAGATTGATGTTGTGATATAGTGGATTGTGTTCTCTGTGAAATTTGCAATCTAGTCGTATAAGTTTTATGAATCACCGAGGTCTGTAGAGAAGGGAGTTGTCTTTTGAAATTTTCCGAAGTTCGCCGGAAACTGGAAAACTTCACGGCCAAATTCCGGCCAACTCAGGGATAATTAGAATGATTTGTTGGTATGGTTGAGTTCCTGGTGAAATATAGATATGATGTGGAGGTGTTGGTGGGGTGAGGACGCCGGGAACGTGTTCTCCGGCCACACCTGTATTTTCCGGCGACGGGGCTGGAAAATTACAGTTTAGTACCTATAATTTTGAAAACGATGCAGTTTGGTCCCTGAAGTTTCCAGACTTTGCAAATTTAGGATTCCTGTTTTAAAAATGTTTAAAAATCATATTTCCTATTTGTTTTTAGTATAAAAATTCATTTTTAATTTCTGAAAATTCAAAAAATTAGTATTTTAATTCCGAAAATTATTTTTAATTTAAAAATAAATCTGAATTAATTAGTTAATTAATTTCAGTTAATTTTTAATTGATTAATTGGTCAATTAATTCGAAAATTAATTGATTAATTGATTTAATTAATTATTAATTAATTTTAATCAATTATTTAATTAGATTTAATTATTTAAAAATGATTTAAAAATTCCAAAAAATAGTTTCGAGCTTTAAAATATTATTCTATATTATTTCCAAGGCTCGATAATTATTCTAAAATTATTTCGGAGCCAGAATTGGCCAACCGAACCCTGTTTATTAATCCGAAATTGATCCAACGACCCGTTCTAATTCTGAAAAAAATGTTTTAAAAATCATTTTAAATACCAGAAAGCCTATTTATGACCCGAAATGTCTTTATAAATGATATGTCATTGATTATGTGACGTATTATGTCTTATATGTGATATGTTGGTTGACTATCGGTCTATACATTCGGTGTTTACTTGATTATTGCATAACTTTCAATCCGTTAATCAGATTTGGGTAAAACGAAGGGTAGATAGAAGTATGTGTTGAATAGAATCCTATGAGTTGATGATTGATAGATGCTTATGATATGTGAGCAGAAGAGGCAAGGCATAGGAAAATGAAACAGGTAGTTGAGGAGTAAGACGATTGTGATTGGAAGCGAGTGCAGTGTAGTAAGCTAATACCAGGCAAGTGTTCTGAACTTTCTCGAGATATTATAGTACTTGATAGTCTTGTTGATATTGCAAGTGCTTGAAGCACTGAAACCCAAACCTTGATTCCAGTTATTGTTCTTGAGCCATGAACCTTATTCTTTCTATACCATTGATTGTTGTATACCCAAACACGAACCTCAAGTATACAATACTACTCCACAAATACATACATATTAAATATAAAACACAGAACCAAATTGCTTATACCTTCAAACCATTGTATTTTATGCTTTGAAAGCCCAAATCTTTGAAACCCTAAAATGTTGATTCCTTTGTTATCCAATTCTTTCATTACCCAGCATCCAAGCTTTTAAATTATCTTATTAATCCTTAAAAAGATTGAAACCCTTTCATTGTTAAACACTTATTGTTGTTAATGATTCTGGTTATTGTTTATTATTGCATATTCTGTTATTATGTTAGAATTGGATTGTTTTTATAAAATTGTGGACCAGATTCGTGGTCAGACCATACAATGGTCAAATTAGGCCAATATGTGCCTTGGATCCAGTAGTTAGAGCAATGTTGTGTGCCTTGCTCGGGGTTAATGCGTGACTGATCAGCAACCTAACCTTGGTTTTTAAATTAAAAGTATAATATCCAATTCTAAATCATAATCCATTGTTCACTTGATATCATAATCATGTTCACCTGATGATCATTATTCTCAGTTTTGTCATTGTGACTTGCTGAGCTAGTTAGCTCATTTGTGCGATGTTGTTTATATTCTTTCTAGTTAAAAAGGAACCAGTTGGTAAAGAGGATCCCCAGTCCAGTGCGAGAGCTAGGGGTTCAGGTTCAGGTTGAGGAAGCTGAGCTAGTAGGCTTCTTTTGGGATAATTTAAGGTTGTAAAAGTTGTAATAAAGTTTAATACTCAGTTTTGAGTTTGGAATAGTTGGGATTTGAACGGTTTGTAATATATTAGTGTGTTTGGCTTGTGTGCATACTTTAATCTGTTGCGGTCCATGGTGGTTGGTAAGTAGGGTCACTGCATATATTATTATTATCTTTATTATTGTTATAAGCAGCTTATAAATAAGATGTGAGTGTGGACCCCAAACTTCTGACCCGGGTTTGGAGGGCGCCATAATGACCTTTCAGTCGAAGTTGTTAAGGGAAAGATAAGGAGATGTCAAGAGAAGATAATGGATCACGATGTTGTAGTTAGTAAGAGGAAATTTATGTACCCAGGAGAATGATCACGATATCCCCAGGTTTTCTTCCAAGACTTGGATGCTACAAGTAAAACAATTAAGAAATGAGATCCTACAGGGAATTTGAAATATAAAGTATTAAATTTATTGAAAAAAATGACAAAATATACAGAAATTTAAAGGAAAATAGTGATGACCAGGTATAAGAAGGAAATTTCAAAATGGATTAGGAAGTGTTGGACATGTTAAAGAATCAAGGCGAACCATCAGAGGCCTAGTGGATAAGGCAGACCAATGAGTTGTTTACAAAAAGCGAATCGTAAAGTGTACCAGTGATGTTGAGGGAGAAAAGGAATGAAATTATGAGAGTATGTACTGATTATCGGTAGCTTAACAAAACAACGAAAAAGAAGAAGTGACCCCTATAAGGAATTGATTACTTATGAGACCTAATTCAAGAAGTGTGTTATGCCTCGAGGATTAACTTAAGATTCGACCTGAGAACATATCAGAGATTACGATTAAAATGAGTTAAGAGCATTGCAAGCTCTGGTGATATTATGTGAAATAACAAGTGTATCAGTTGTCTATAAGGAACTAAGAAACATGGCGTATAAGGAGTACTGGGATAAGCAAATTGTATTTATTGATAATATCCTCAGCTATTCAAAGAATAAGAAAGTTTGTGTGGAATGAAAAGATTTTACTCCAAATATTAGAAGGAAAGTAGCTATACGTTGAGTTTTCAAGTATGAAACTTTGACAGAGGTTAATAAAAGATTCTGATTAATTCGTTAACAACTACCTAAACAAAGCCGTATGGTAACAAATGCCTTGTACAGAAAGAAAGGATTTGATGTAATTAAGACCCCTGAGGAGTTAATAAAACAATTGGAAAAAGTGGAATATGAAGTTCAAGTACCTAAAGGTGATAAGAAGTGAATATATGAGATTACTTTTCAGCCTTAACTGATAGAAATGAATAAGAGATGTTTAAATGTTTGGAAACTAAGTTAAAATTGAGCACCGCCTATCATCCTTAAACAAAGGGCCAGAGTGAGGAAGCGATTCAGGAAATATAAGGTATGTTGGGAGGTTGAATTTTAAGGAAAACTGGGATGATCATTTACCATCAATGTCAGCTTTAGAATGCCACTTTACCAAGTCTTATGCGGACGCAAGTGTAGGTCCCCACTTTATTAAGATAAAGTGGGAGAAAGGAAGTTGTCAAATCACAAGTTAATCCAGTACATCAAGGGCGTAGTGTTATTGATAGAAACAGCTCAAAGTAGACAAAGAAAGAAGCGGATTTGTATCGAGAGAGAGTATGAATATAGAAGTAGGATCAGTAGTATTAGTAAAAGTGTCATCTTGAAAGAGATTGGATAAGTCTGAGTAGAAGGGACAAGTTAAGTCCTAAATTTAGTGAACCATTCGAGGTATTGATAAGTACAGATAAAGTTGTTCTTGAGTTGATGTTACCTTCACAACAGTGTGTACTGTTAGGGCGAAAACACGCGCTAATATTCACGCAAGTATACGTGTTCGCAAATAGTATAAGATATAAATCAGATTCGTTCCCACAGAGACTGGTTTAGGTTAAGTTCAATTTATGCACCTATGCAACAATGTATGGTTATCGCTCAATGCTAAGACAAATAACAAATTGGGTTTTTATTAAACTAAGAGATTATACTAAATAACATTAACTAAGAGAATTGAAGTTGAATTAATATATATGACAAACATGGGATTCTAAATTCATTAAATACTTCGTTCAATAACCTTCTCGTTCTTAACCTTAGCATGTGATGGTGAGGACACTAATCAGATAACACGAAACTGATAAACGCCAACTTTCGTTGCACGAGTACCATTCTACCAGACATCCACAAAAGAGATAGAAGCTGAATAGGCACCAATTATATTGAGACCCTATATGTCTATAGAATTTGACAATATAACGGTTTAAGAACAAGTTATCTATCTTGATTACATAGGGCAAGTAAAACGGTTAGAGTTACCTACGAATCATGCATACACATACATGAACCTATGCTAGCATGGCAAGTTCTAAACCTCTATATTCACTGTCGCTTCAATAGAGATTAACACGCTATCTTATATGTTAGCTACGCATATAAGACGAATAAGCACAACCATACTAGGATATCAATCAATCACCACACACCAAGATATCGAAACAATTAACTATTGAAATCCATAAGTAAATCCGCTAGAAACTCATGACAACAATTAGCCCATAATCGAACTCATCGTCATCATGGGTTCCAATGAAAGCATGGTATAAAACAAGGTCTTAATAAACTAAATAATAATCAAAGTACGAATAAACGAGATCTAGGTTCAACAAGAACGAAAACGAGCATCCAAAGTTACAACTAATTCAAAGAATCACAAGTTGAAAACAAGATCTTCTTTTTCGGAGTTGTTCTGTGCTTCTAGGCCTTCTCCTTGGTATCCCAATCTTCCCGGATGATAAAAACCCTTTTTTTTAAGTATATATACGCCCCTAGTGGACCTGGACCCTTAAAATCGTCAAATTCTACTCAAAAAAGGCTTTTTCAGCGAAATCAGCGACCAGCCGCGCCCTGAGCGGCCGCTCAGCTCTCCTGAGCGGCCGCTCAGCTCTCCGAGCGGCCGCTCAGCTCTCTGAGCGGGCGCTCAGCTCTCTGAGCGGGCGCTCAGCTACTGACTGGGAAAAATATTCTGATGAATCTTGTTTTGGCCATAACTTGAGTTCTACTCGTCAGAATTAGGCGATTCAACTGCCCACGCGAAGCTATTGAGATTCTCTACAACTTGACAATGGCCTTGGCTTCCAATTCTGATCACTTTTAATCATATTTCCTTTAAAAGCTCTTTTCTTCATTTAACTGATACCTGAAATACATTAACACAAAAACACATCAAAATACCAATAACTTGAGTCCAAAACACCAATTTAAGCTTGTAATAAAGCATTCCAAGTGGATATAAAATCCACTTATCACACCCCCAAACTTGAATCGATGCTTGTCCTTAAGCATAAACAGACTCAAAACTACAAAACAAACCTAATGCATGAATGCAACTACGTGAATGCAACTAAATGATAATACAATCGATCCCCTCAGAATAACCATAACCAAATGAATAAGCCAATGCCTCTAAGAATGCAATAACTTGAAACAGAGTTTGAATAAATCCCACAAACCAACTCACAAACCAGAAACGTGCGTGTGTGGATGCTTAACAGATATACTCTCGATACTAGATCAATAACCATAACTTATCTATCATCGAAACAATCAAAAGTTTATAAACAGAATAGACAATAAACGCATTATGACTCACAACACCTCCTTTCTACTAGAGTTATACAAGGATTCACACTATTATTGAACACATAGCAAAGATGCTTATTTGATCGTGCAATGAATGAGGTCCCAAAAGACTTATGCAATAATACCCATATAGCGAGCGTTAGGTTAGCGGATCCCAGACTAAAAAAAGCCTTAGGTCACTAGGCACAAAGTCCCCTAGAACTTAATAACTCGAGTATTAAAGAGCTCACTCTTGATCAATTATGCATAAACACATACTTTTTTTCTTTCTTTTTTTTCTTTTTTTTTATTTTTCTTTTTTTTTCAACAATTTCTGAATGAGTGCGTTTCGCTCCATCTCATTCAACCCTAGACTACTCATAAAAATATGAGCCGGCTACTAGCCATTTGACACCTAGCCTTACAACAACTAGCAATGAAATCTAAGTTTTTCTCCAGATAAAAAGAATCAGTGTTTTTACGTCACTACGAGAATATCACAAATTCTAAATATAACCAAGTGATTAAATCTCAACAACAAACAAGTATGATCATGATCTAGATCAAAAGCAACCTTATAAGACTTTGTGAAAATATTTATTTCTGGCATGCAAATCAATTCATTAGGACTTAAACATCCCTCTATTCGTCATCACCACACTGAAATCAACATCAACTTATCAAATAGCATAGTTCATCTTAAGGGGTCATGCTAAATATGCATGCAAATGCAACTATATGAAATTATATAAAAAAAACAAATATGTCCTAAATGAACAATCATACAAAAATATGAAGGAACTACAACTAAACATGCAACATGAATCTATATGAATCTATATGGATACACACTACTAATCCTTACATTATCACCCCCAAACTTAAAATTTTCAATGTCCTCATTGAAGGTAATAATAAGGATTTCAGGCATACCTAGTCGTCGGAAAGATCACCCTCTTCGGGTGGAGGATCAGGTGGCCAATCAACCTCGCCACCAGTGTCTCGAACAACAGTACCGAAAGCATGTGTCAAATCTGCAGCAAAATGACGGTGAATGTCGTGCATGGCCTCCATACGCCTAGTTACTCGCCTGTACTGCTCATCACCAATACCAGTCCTATCAACTACCTGCTGCACATGAGAAGAACCCTCTATAGGCACTGGAGGATCCGTTCGGCTACCCTCTATATCATCAAAGATATATCCCAACCCCTTGTCAGGGGGTGCACCTAAGAATGAATAACTCAAGTGATCTGGTAGTGGGTGAAGCTCAAGTATGGAAACATCTTCAATAGATGGCTCGAGACGGTCTCGAGACAATTTCAGCTCTGCTAACCCAAGAGAATCGAATGGCACATCCAACTTCCTCTTCCACAGAGGTGCATTCAAAACCTGAATTTGCTCTACTTTAAAGCACTCCTCTTTAGCTGTGAGTAATTTTATTTCCTTGAACATATTGAAAGTAACCTTCTGATCATGAACCTTCATCGTAAGCTCTCCTTTTTGCACATCGATCATAGTTTGGCCTGTAGCCAAGAATGGTCTTCCTAAGATAATGGGAATCTTCTTATCTTCCTCGAAATCAAGAATTACAAAGTCAGCAGGGAAGAAGAGTTTATCCACCTTGACCAAGACATCCTCCACTATACCTCGTGGATAAGCGATGGAACGGTCAGCTAGTTGCAATGACATGTATGTTGGTTTCGGCTCAGGCAGACCAAGCTTCTTGAAGATAGATAAGGGCATCAGATTGATGCTAGCTCCTAAATCACATAAACACTTGTCAAATGACAAGTTTCCGATGGTGCAAGGAATAGTGAAGCTTCCAGGATCTTTAAGCTTCAGAGGCAACTTCTGTTGCAGCACAGCACTGCATTCCTCCGTTTCCGAGAGAGAATACCTTTCATAAACCTCGCATAGCTAGGCATCTGCTCAAGAGCTTCAGGGAAAGGTATGTTGATATGAAGTTTCTTGAACACCTTCAAAAACTTCTCAAACTGCTTATCCGGATTTTTCTTCTGCAGCCTCTTTGGAAAAGGAGGTGGAGGATAGATCTGTTTCTCCCCTGTATTACCCTCAGGAGGAGTGTGTTCCACAGTAGTCTTCCTTGGTTCCACCTCTACTTCCTTATGCACATCTTCTTCAGCCACAACTGCATTTTCTGAATCTTGAGATTTTTCAGGCTCTTCGTCTTGCTGAATTTGGGGGCTTGCGACCTTTCCAGACCTTAAGGTGATGGCGTTCACATGTTCTTCAACTTCCCTCTTTCCTGGATTGGCTTCTGTATCACTAGGAAGCGTTCCTGGTGGTCGATTCAATAAGGCATTAGTAATTTGCCCTATTTGTTTCTCCAAAGTCTTGATAGAAACAGCTTGGCTTTGGCATATAAGAGCCTGGTTTTTGCACATAAGCCTCAACTCCTCTAATTCATATTTTTTATTCGAAGATAGACCTGCATCAAGAGTTTGTTGTTGAAGTTGGAGTTGTTGCTGAAAACCAAGAGAGTTGAACAGCTTATTTCCAAACGGCTGGAACGGCTGTTGCATCACATTCTGATTGTTGCTCCAGCTGAAGTTAGGATGATTCCAGTTGTCAGGATGATAAGTGTCTGGAACTGGTTATTGCGATCTCTGAAAGTTGCTCACAAACTGAGCTGAGTCGCTCGATATAGCGCATTGCTCTATCGTATGCGGACCTGCACACAGCTCACAAATACTAATTATCTGCTTAACACCATGGTTAGCCAGAGAATCGATCTTCATAGACAACGCCTTTAGTTGAGCAGTGATAGCCGTAGCTGTATCCACCTCAAGTACTCCTGCTACCTTGCCCTGTGGACATCTCTGGGTTGGATACTGATATTCATTAGCAGCCATCAGTTCAATTAGATCATAAGCTTCCTTATAGCTCTTTGCCCATAATGCTCCGCCTGATGCTGCATCGAGCATGGGTCTGGACTGTGCTCCCAACCCATTGTAAAAACAAGTGATGATCATCCAATCAGGAATTCCATGATGAGGACACTTCCTAAGCATCTCCTTGTAGCGCTCCCAAGCTTCACTTAGCGATTCTCCCATTTGCTGTGCAAATTGAGTAATAGCATTCCTGAGTGCAGCTGTCTTCGCCATAGGGAAGAATTTAGTAAGAAACTTCTGAGCAAGATCTTCCCAAGTAGTAATCGAACCAGCTGGTAGAGAGTGTAACCAGCTCTTAGCCTTGTCCTTCAGAGAGAATGGGAACAGTCTCAGCTTCACAGCATCTTCAGAAACACCGTTGAACTTGAAGGTGTCGCATATTTCAATGAAATCCCTAATGTGTGTATTGGGATCTTCCGTTGGAGAACCCCCAAACTGGACTGAAGTTTGTACCCATTGAATTATTCCAGGCTTGATCTCAAAGGTATTAGCTGTGATAGCTGGCCGGACAATGCTAGATTGAATGTCATTGATCTTGGGTTGAGAAAAATCCATCAAGGCTTTCGTTCGTGCTGCTGGATCTCCCATTGTAATGAGTACCTGAAACACAAACAAATAAACCGTGAAAGTAAAAGAATCCGAGTCAGTGAACTTTAACGACCACTGATGACAAGCACATAAACTAAAAATTAACACCGAGTCCCCGGCAGCGGCGCCAAAAACTTGTTAGGGCGAAAACACGCGCTAATATTCACGCAAGTATACGTGTTCGCAAATAGTATAAGATATAAATCAGATTCGTTCCCACAGAGACTGGTTTAGGTTAAGTTCAATTTATGCACCTATACAACAATGTATGGTTATCGCTCAATGCTAAGACAAATAACAAATTAGGTTTTTATTAAACTAAGAGATTATACTAAATAACATTAACTAAGAGAATTGAAGTTGAATTAATATATATGACAAACATGGGATTCTAACTTCATTAAATACTTCGTTCAATAACCTTCTCGTTCTTAACCTTAGCATGTGATGGTGAGGACACTAATCAGATAACACGAAATTGATAAACGCCAACTTTCGTTGCACGAGTACCATTCTACCAGACATCCACAAAAGAGATAGAAGTTGAATAGGCACCAATTATATTGAGACCCTATATGTCTATAGAATTTGACAACATAACGGTTTAAGAACAAGTTATCTATCTTGATTACATAGGGCAAGTAAAACAGTTAGAGTTACCTACGAATCATGCATACACATACATGAACCTATGCTAGCATGGCAAGTTCTAAACCTCTATATTCACTATCGCTTCAATAGAGATTAACACGCTATCTTATATGTTAGCTACGCATATAAGATGAATAAGCACAACCATACTAGGATATCAATCAATCACCACACACCAAGATATCGAAATAATTAACTATTGAAATCCATAAGTAAATCCGCTAGAATCCCATGACAACGATTAGCCCATAATCGAACTCATCGTCACCATGGGTTCCAATGAAAGCATGGTATAAAACAAGGTCTTAATAAACTAAATAATAATCAAAGTACGAATAAACGAGATCTAGGTTCAACAAGAACGAAAACGAGCATCCAAAGTTACAACTAATTCAAAGAATCACAAGTTGAAAACAAGATCTTCTTTTTCGGAGTTGTTCTGTACTTCTAGGCCTTCTCCTTGGTATCCCAATCTTCCCGGATGATGAAAACCCTTTTTTTTAAGTATATATACGCCCCTAGTGGACCTGGACCCTTAAAATCGTCAAATTCTACTCAAAAAAGGCTTTTTCAGCGAAATCAGCGACCAGCCGCGCCCTGAGCGGCCGCTCAGCTCTCCTTAGCGGGCGTTCAGCTCTCTGAGCGGGCGCTCAGCTCTGCTGAGCGGGCGCTCAGCTCTGCTGAGCGGGCGCTCAGCTACTGACTGGGAAAAATATTCTGATGAATCTTGTTTTGGCCATAACTTGAGTTCTACTCATCAGAATTAGGCGATTCAACTGCCCACGCGAAGCTATTGAGATTCTCTACAACCTGACAATGGCCTTGGCTTCCAATTCTGATCACTTTTAATCATATTTCCTTTAAAAGCTCTTTTCTTCATTTAACTGATACCTGAAATACATTAACACAAAAACACATCAAAATACCAACAACTTGAGTCCAAAACACCAATTTAAGCTTGTAATAAAGCATTCCAAGTGGATATAAAATCCACTTATCATGTACGTATAATATATTCTGCGTGTCAATGATAAGGCGATACGTATCTGATTCGAATTAAGTGATTGATTAGGAGCCAATGGGCTCCTGTCTAAGTTTGTTCTGCATATAGTGATTGATCCAAATTCTTGATCGTTAAAGGAGAGTCCTTGAAAATAAATGTATATATATAGTGAATATGTTTGAAATCCTCGAGTGGAAGAGTCTACTTGGGAATTAGAGTCAGACATGCTTGACAAATATCCTCACTTGTTTAGTTACCTTAGATTCTGAGGACAAAATCTTTTTAAGGGGGGAAGGATATGACTCGTGTATTTTGAATTATTTAAATATGTGATTATGGAAATTATTAAATAAATAAAATATGTGTATTGGTTTTGACCGCTATGTGTTGTTTGATTAGTAGCTACGTGTGATTTATGGTGTACCGGGTTATCCGCGTGATTAATTCTGGAGCCGTATTGAATTGTTTTCACTTTCAAAAGTGGATTTAGTGCAAATTTATTTGCATAAATATTTGGAATGTCTCTAAAATCATTTTTCTGGTTCTATAATTACAACAATTATTTTTAGGAATTTATAAAATTGAGAAATCAATATTTTATTAATTATTTATCTTTAAATGATTTTCTGATTGCTTTTATTTGTAAAATCCATATTTAATTCAAGAATTCTTAAAAATTATGAAACTCATATTTATGTAAGTTTGGAATATTCCGAGAATTTTAAAATTATTTTGGTAATTTTTGGGATTAATTTTACCCGCGAGTTGTTTCATTTTATTGATAAACGCGGGTATAAGTGGTATTTCAAAAATTTTGTTAAAATTATGAAAATTATGTTTTTATAAACTTCGGGATATTTGTAACATTTTAAAATTATTCCCGTGATTTTCTGAGTTTGTTTTCTCGTAACTTTATTCGTTGAATTGCGAATTTCAGAATGAATTTATGCTAGCAGCCAGTAGTAAGGACACGTGTTTGGGTTTTATGCAGTTAGAGACACGCGTCATTGTTTCAATTGTAAAATGAAATAGAATAAAAGAACAAAATATAACAACCACCACAACCCTGCCTTCATGTGCTCGGCGGTATCATTTGTGGTGGGGTTCAATCTCTCTAGTCTTATTCCTCCTCTCGACCCACCCTTTTTCTTTTTCGGACTTCCTGTTATCCCTTGTGTTCTGGTTTGCTATCGGGTAATTACCCCGCTGCTGCCTTGCTTCCCAAATTTATTTTTCGATTGATTGTAGGATGTGTTCTTGCTTATTTGCTGTATATACATACGCATATTTGTGTTAAATATGTATGATATGTGTGTGCAGTTTACTTGGTGCTACTGTGTTGCCGTTCTTCTTATCTATTATTCCCGGCCGCCGCCGTGACTTTCTCCGGCGAGGTGGCCGGCGTGCGTGTGACGCACGTGCGTGTGTCCAGTTGTGTTGATGTTGTGCTACTGTTGCCTTGCCTGGTTGCTTTCTGTTGATTTCTTTCCGGCCGCCGCCAGATTCTTTTCCGGTTAGGTGGCCCGTGGCTGTGTCGATATTGTTATTATTGTTCGGTTGGGGATTGTTTTATTTTTTAATTCCCTACATACTAATGATTAATTAATTTTTTCTTTGTGAAATAATAAATTAATATTGTGCTGGAAATTAATGTTTAATCGGTGAAATTTATTTGGAAACCCGACAGTTACGTATCGGGCACCGATAAATTTTACCGCCGTCGACGGTGAACTTCGGTGAGTCGGCGGTGGACGGTGATGAGCTAATTCTGAGTCTTAATATGAATAACTATATAAAATATGAATATTAGTAGAAATTGAATAATACCGGTGATTGGGAATTTGTGATTATTGGATTAATTGTTGGGTTGTCTGTTGATTGTGACGTCGAATTGTTTCGATGGGTAGTCCGATAAACAATGGAGATGCTTTCCGATTTCCGGGAAATCAAACTACGGAAATACGGGTGCGTATCTGAGGATTATCGGACGTCGAGAGAGTATAAGTAAATACATATATGTATGTTTTATATAAAACCTGATTGTATGGTGTAGTAAAACGTTTAGCCAAAACCAATAACCCTAATTTCATACAACGACGAGTATACGTATTTTCTGAAAATGAACACTGAATTGATTTTTGAGGACGTGAACCCTAACTGATACCTGTATTGCAATAATGTATGTGTTACGAGTCGGGTTTTGTTACACATGGGTAGATTGTTAGCAAGGATATGTCAAGCATAATCGAATATCTAAGTTAGGGTGTTTTGACCTTGTAGGTTCTAGTCGGAATGCCCGAGAATTGGCATTGGACGAAAGATAGTTGGTGGTCAGTCGAAAAACTCAGTAAGGTTCCAATCAAAGGACTTAAGTGTTGAGGTCGAATCCAGAGTGATCTAGTGGATAGACAATAAAGCCTGAGCGACAGAGTCGGCTTAGAGTCGATCAGTAATAGTTGTAAAGCCCTGTAAGGCAAGTACTTCTGAACTTTTCTTCAAGATATATCACAAATATTTTCGAACTGTTTCATAACATGTCGCTATTATTCAAAATAACTCCTGTTTTATATTGCAAGTGCTTAAAACTATTTAACCTTGAACCCTGATTTTTCTTGATCTTGAGCCATAAGCCTTATTCTTTGTAAACCATCCTTTATTGGTTTTCAGATACCAAACCACCCAAATATGACACCACTCCCCAAATGTATAGCTACCAAACACCAAACACTGGAAGAAAATTGTTTGAAAACACAGAAACTTTTATACCCCAACCATTCTTTATAACATCAAAGAACTATTCCATGAAAAATCATTATTTGTCTAATACCTGATCCTTTTACAGGATGAAAACCGTTTCTCATACATACCTTGATATACCCTTGTGATACTCATGAATCGCATTACGCTTTTGTACAAGTGCTTTATCAATGTTGATTATGATATTGCTTATTGAATTACATTGTTTATTACACTGAATTATTTTAGAATTGGATAGTTTTCTAAATGTGGACCAGATTCGTGGTCAGACCAGATTCGTGGTCAATTATAGGCCAATGTGTGCCTTGGATCCAGTAATTAAAGCAGTGATGTGTGCTTTGCTCGGGGTTAGTACGTGACTGATCAACAGCCTAACCTTGGTTTTAAAACTTAAAATGAATATCCAATTCTAATGATTATTTAGCAATAAACTTGATTCCTCTCAATCATCTCGTTTGATCATTGATTAACCTCAATTATTATCATTGTGACTTGCTGAGCTAGTTAGCTCACTCTTGCGAATCTTTTTATGTATTCTACAGTTAAGAAGGATACGGTTGATAGCGAGGTTTCCCAGTTCAATGTACGAGCTAGGATTCCAGATTGAGTTGGATCGAGCTAGCAGGAGCTGATTGCGGTAGTGAGATAGTAAAAAAAATAATTTGTAAGAATAAGTTCACTATCAGTTGTAAGTTAAATTAGTTGGGATTTGGTACGTTATAATAGAAGTTAAGGGTGTGGCTTGTTTTCATACTTTAACCTCTTGCGATCCGTGGTTATATAGAGCAGGGTCATTGCAATTAATATTTCATATACAGGTTGATATATTGTGTTTGTGTTGTGGACCCCAAACTTCTGACCCGAGTTTGGAGGGCGCCACATTCAAGCTGCAAGGAATGTAGTCAAACTTGTCACAGAAGGAGTAGGGATCATTTGTATTTGCTTCATTGTATTTGCAGGCTCCTTCAGTTGGCTTGCTAATGGCCTTTTTACAAAGGTGAGTTAGGTGATTCACAGAGTGACATTTTTCACATTTCTTTCTTGGAGCATCTGCAATATAAGAAAAATTGTTGCTCTTGTTTATCCCTATTTTCCCATTTCTATTTTTCTTTTTCTTTCTTGCATCTTCAATTTTGGTTTCTTTAACAGGTGTCTTGGAACTTTGTTTGTCCATGAGCTTCTCTTCAGCATTGGAAGACTGAGTTGATTCTGCAGTTTTCTTTTCTTTGTCCTCATCAGCAATTTCTTGCTTGATAATCAATTCCTCTTCACTGAACTTAACTTCACATGCCTTGAACATAGGTGATACAACCTTTTTCAGCATAGCTGGAACATTTTCATTAACTGTTGCTTTTCCTTTGTCACCTATCTCTTTTTTCTTGTTGTTCAAGACATCATAGTCAAGACCAATAGCAATATTTGCACATGGTTTGTTTTTCTCATGGTATTGTCAACCTGACTCAAATGCATTTCTGAAGGACTTCAACTTCACCTCATTCTTTTCCAGCTTCTCCCTTTGCACTGCTTCAATTTCATTTGCACACTTGAGCTTGTTCTTGAGATAAGAATTCTCTTGTTTTACAGCTTCAAGCTCCACCAACAACAATTCAATTTCATGCTTCTCATTTTCAAGCTTCTCATTTAACTTTGTCAGTCTGCTCACCTCTTCATTAGCAGCAACCATGCTTGTGTGAATGTGAAATATTTATGTGCTCATCCTCTCTACAGTTTCCTTATATTGACTCACATTTAAACCAATGGTGGTAAGAGTTAGTACCTGTGATTTAGATGAAGATGGTTCTCCTTGCTCCAAGGCCATGAATGCATAATTTCCAAATTCTTCATCTTCATCATTTTCAGATTTATCCCAACTTTTTCCCTCTGCAATATAAGATTTATTTTGTTATTTCTTCAGAAGAGCTTCATACTTTGCTTCTAGTTCAAGATAAGCTTTGTCTTTCTTTGCTTTCTTGGGTTTCCTGTATTCTGTAGAAAAATGGCCTAGTTCATCACAGTTGAAGCACCTTATCTTAAATCTGTCAACAGATCCAATTTTGTAACCATTCTTGCTGTCAGAAGTGTACTTTCCTTTTCCTTTCCAGCTACTGTCTTTGTTGAAAGACTGTCCTTTACCCTTGAAGTATCTTGGCTTCTTTACTCTAATGTTAGAGAATTTTCTAGCCAAATAGGCCATTGACTGATCTAACTCATCCAGTTCATCAGAGTGTAGAACTCATCTTCTTCCAATTCCAGAATGACTTGTTCATGTGAATCATTTGTTTTTTGCTCACTTGTTGAGGCAACTGGAGTTTAAGATCTTGGCTCATCATTTGATGTTTGGCTTTCATTGACAATTAAAGCACTTGAGACATCTACAACATATCCTTGACCAGATCTCAATGATTTCCTTTGAATCATTTCTAGTTCATATGTTTTGAGAATTCCACATAGAACTTCCAATGTTATTCTGCTCAAGTCTCTCACTTCCCTGATTGTTGATATTTTCGGTTCCAAATGATCAGGGAGAGTAAGCAAGAACTTCAAGTTCACCTCTTCAGCTTCATAGTATTTTTTATGGTGCTGCAAGTCATTTATCAGCTTGTTGAACCTTTCAAACACATATGTTATACTTTCCTTTGGCTTGGCCATGACACCCTCATACTGTGAAATCAGTATCCTTCTTTGATTTGATCTGACTTCCTCAGTTCCCTCATAGAGTATTTTAATATTTTCCCATATTTGCTTGGCAGTGTCACAGTTGACAATGTTGTTGTACATCACATTGTCAAGTGACTCAATCAATATCAATTGCAAGCCACTATCCAGGGAAACTTTCTCCTTTTCAGGCTCAGAATACTCATTTGGAGTTCTCGAATGACTTCTCTATAACACTAAATCTGTGACTTGTAGAGATCTTGACTTAGAGTATTTTTATCCAAACAGATTTATTCAACTCCAAGCTTCTTCAAAATTCTTGTGAGGCATGATCATCTTGATCTTCTTCTAAATAGAATCCTTAGACTTGATACTGTTTAAGGAAAAAGACTCCAGTCTGCTCCTTTGACATTTTTACAGACTTTAAATGTTACAAGTACAAAATATAAATTAAGATAACAATACAACTTACTTAGGGTTGACAAATTGTCTTAGTCTTGTTAAAGCACAAGCATGTCTTGCACAACAAGAAACAGTTTTTTGATGAAAGACTTAGGCGATGTTACCTATATATTAGGGATCAATATCTATAGAGATAGATTGAAGAGATTAATCGACCTAGTAGGAGTACATATATTGATAAAGTATTGCATTATTTTAGGATACAGGAGACAAAAAAAGGATATATTTTGATGTCTCATGGGATAGTGATCTCAAAAGGTAATTTCCCTTTAAATCATTAAATGATAAGGGTCGTTTGAGAAAGTTCCATATGCTTCAGCAATTGGATCTTTAATGTGTACATTGATATGTATTTATCCTGATGTTTCGTATGCTTTGAGCATGACGAGCAGATACCAGTCTAATCCAGGTGAGGGTCACTGAATAGTTTTCAAGAATATTCTTAAGTACTTTAAGAGAACTAAAAATTTGTTTTTGGTGTATGGAGAATATAGGGAACCGGTTTTAAAGGGTTACACTGTTGCTAGTTTCTGAACCTAATCTTTGGACATACAAGGATGATAATGTGTTTATGTCTGTTTTGTATTTTGTCTAAATATAAGTGATGTTAGCTGGAATAGTTCACAGCAAGAACACTGATGATTCTATAATGGAAGCCGAATATATTTATGCTTTCATAACAACCATAGAGACTGTTTGGGCATGTGCTTAGGTGATATCACCTTATTAATGAGTTTAATGATCACGGAGATATATATGTAAAGTGCATAATTATGATAATGTTGCAGACCCACTAACTAAGGCTTTGTCGCAGCAAAAGCACGATGGTCATACTAGTTCCATGAGTATTAGATACATGGGTGATTGGCTCTAGTGCAAGTGGGAGATTGTTAGTCTTTTTGCCCTATAGACAACACTATGATATTTTAGTTTAAGACATTTGGATTATTAAAATTTATTTTCTATTGATTATTCCCTTTATAAATTATTAATTCTTAATTCACTGTGATATAAATGCTAGATTCATAAATGTCTTTGGAATATGATATGCAATTATATATCTCTAAGTACGTGGTTAAGAAATGAGATTCTGAGAATAATATCAATATTCCTAAAGGTTCCTAGTCGAGTATTATTATGGAGGACAATATTAATGCATTAAAACTAGTGTGTTTGTTGATTGATGATCACATCTCATTGATCATAGGTATGGTAATACTAAAGTCAAAATACAGGCACATGTATTAGATACATGGTGCTGGATTGACCCATTATGAGATACTACATGTTTATAGTGTCAAAGTTATTCTCATAATGATAATTATGTAATGGTCCTTAGACTTGAAGTTATTATATTTCTATACGAGAATTAATATACTTTGATTTCATTAAATCTTATTATTGACCGGGTAATGATAAAAGTGGACATTGGGTATGAAGGGTTTTTAGCACATAAACACAACGAAAACGTAAATTAAATCTTAAAAAAAACTGAAACCCTCCGCAGGATCCATGCGAAAAATAATATTTAATTCGTAGTTCAGTATGTTTACCTTAAGAAGTTTTATGTTAATGGAAAGATGGAGGTCTTTAATAGCGATCCAAGAATGATGAACGGAGATCCCTAGCAGCTGCTCCTCAAGTGTGAAGCACTCCACCGGTATCCACCAAGAGATCAATGTAATGGAGGAGGAAGAGGTTGAGAGAATTAGTTGTCTCCCTTTATTTCTACTTTAGAATTAGGGTTTTTATTTGGGTTAAGGCAAATAAGGTTTATAATAGTATATTTATAGGCAAAATTTTCAGCTGAAAATTTTCCATAAAATATTATTATTATTAACCCTTTAATTGATTATTCTTATTAACCAATTAACTAATAATTAAAACACCTTTTAATCATTAATCCCTTTTCTAAACACTTTAGAAAAATAATTCTCTCACTTGATTTAATTTCCAAAATTAAATTCTTAATTAATAATATTAAGAACTTTTCTTAATTAATTTATAATTAATTAAATCTCATTTAATCAATTATTAAATTTGCTAATTAATTATTTATTTCACAAATAAATAATTATCAGCCATTATTAATTAATTCCTCCACCATTAAATCATTCTCTTTTATGGTGTGACCCTGTAGGTTCAATATTAAGCCGGTAGTAGAAATAAATAATAATAAAACTATTTTATCATTATTTATATAAATTCTCTAATTCATTAAATATGATTAATTAATTAATCATATTTATTCTACATTGTGAGGGATACTTTTCAGCATATCGCGACTATCCAGATAATACGAATTCACTGCTTATAATACCAAGAACCCATTCAGTGAATAGTTACCGTACAATCAATTCCTTCTACCCTGCAATGTCACGATTAAATACAAGGCATGAAACTTGTGTCTAGCCTATCTTATTTAATCATATGCTTTCCCATTCACTATGCTTAGTTCTAATTAATATAAATTAGAAACTCCTTTCTAATTTCATTCACTCTGGCCAGAGATTCCTGAACTAGCATAAGTGGATCAGCATTGAACATTCTCTTCCTTCACTGGAAGGGGTAGATCCTATATTGATCATACACTATCTTCGTGTACAAATTTCTACACCCAGTAGAGCCCTTATTATTGTCCCTAGAGACTAAGAACTAAACCAAAGTATAGTTCAGTGTACACAAGATGACTATGATGACCTAAAGTCAAATGATACTTGTACAACTATCACTATGTGAACATCTGCTGACACGTGAGTGAACTCCATCAGTTATTCAGTTGTGTGAGTCATGTTCAGTGAACTTATTCTATAATAAGCACCTACATACTGGCTATAGTGTCACCACACAAATATCTATGAGAACATACCTCCTTCATAATAAAGCAAGCAACATATGTACCGATCTTTGCGAATTACTAATTACCAGTTAGTAATCCTACGACCAGGAAATATTTAAGTTCAGAGTTATCATCTTTTAGGTCTCATTATTATGATCTCATCATAATCCATAAAAATCTTTACTCTAAACTATGGTATATCTTATTTAAACACTTAAATAGATAAAGCCCGCAATAAAACCAAAACAAGTCTTTTATTAATATCAATGAAATCAAAACATATTACATAAAAGTTATTCCTAAATCATTATACATGATTGGACTTAGAACACATCTCTTTCAGGGTATATTATGAATCGTATGAGAAATATGAATGATCTCGATGTGATTTAACCCTCATATTTTAGGAGTGATATTATTGTCCTCTTGTTTGAGCTAGACTATGAAATGCGTCGCCACGCTCAAATGTTGATTTGATATGATAGTCTACCCATTGATTAAGGAAACTTGGA